>NW_007579019.1:0-17615 GCF_000690725.1 Stegastes partitus
AGTAAATGTGGAAATAAGACTAAAATGTAATGTGTAAAAGATGAGCATAAAGAAATAATGTGGGTAAATAATATCATGTGTAAACAAAAACAAAGGATATGAATATCTACTAAAGGCTAAGACCTGCTGGCAGGGTGGGATATAGCAGGATGGACACGCATGCGCTCTCCCCCACGCTGCGAGTTCAGTTAAGGACACTATGGCCTGGAAATGACCCAGTAAAGATGACATCCGGAAAATCATAAGAAGCCCACCACTGGGGGGTGCAAGCAGGAACCCCGCAGAGTCTTAAATTACGCTGTGCTAAGCAGGAAATAAAGCTGACTACGGGCTCTCTGATAGGTATCAAAGAAATCAGGTTGGGGTTTTTCCATAGTAGGAGGGCAGTTGGACGAGGTTCACAAGTATAATGCATTGTTAGCCTGTATAATCTCGAGATTTTGTTCATGTTTGTCCGTGCAGCCTCTGTTTCGAATAAACATTATTCACATCAGACTCTGACGACTGTTTTTTTTTCTTCTCGTAGGACTTTTTTGGGATCTGAAGTACCTAGCTAAGGATCGTTATTTCGGTTATATGTTCTGACAACGCTGCCTGATCATCGCTGGCACAAACCAGGCAAGCCGAGTCACAACATATCATGCATCCTCTGGCCACTCAGTCTAAAACTACTGATTTGATTATTTACTATTTCCTGAGTCTTAAAAATTTGTATATATATAAAAAAAAAATCATCCAACACATACTTAGTTTTAACCTCAAGCAAATATTCAACAAACCCTCGACCTACTTGCTTAAGCCCTGGTGCTCTCATAAGTGATAACTTTAAAAGGTAATTCAAAAATAAGTTGTGCCCTTGATTTGATTTACAACTTCTGAGGCTAACACTCATTTCATCTGTCCATTCGGCATTTTTATATCATCTTCAAAATGGACTTACAACTTGGTTACTTATTCACCCACCATGTTTTTGTATTCAATTCTATTCAAAGGTGCTTCATTGGGAAGAAAGTTTTAAGAAACAATGTTGCCAAAGCATCACAATACAATTAGTCCAAATATTTAGACAGTACACAACTACAGTGACATACAGCATGAAGCTTGATACATTTTAAATATATGTATGTACAGTGTATCATATGTATGTGTCTCACACACACATGAATGTGCTGTGTGTGTCCAGGTCCATTGTCCCTCAGGTTGTGGCATATTGTTCTGACTGTTTTACTTTTCTTCTCTGTTTGAACTTGTGCTGTTTTTTCCAGATATTTTTTCACTGACTAAATGAAGGTACAGTTCAGAGACTCACAGGTTTTAAGTACTTAAGCTTTTGCGGTTGACGATATTTTTCATCTGATATTTTCTTAAGTCTTTTATGATGGTCTAACAAACTAAAGACCCAAGTCCTCCTAATTCTGTGTGTGTACCTGTACAGGTGTAAAAACAAGAAATCCATGCCTGCCTGTTGGACAGTTGTACCAGAGTTTGCTTAAAGTCCTACTAAAAAACTGTTTACATTGTTTGCTTTGCTGTTATTGGTAGGGTAACACCTTCTAATGGTTCTATTATTCTGCACAGTGTAAGTTAGATGTATTCTCACCTGTATTGCATGATCTCTCTCCGTTCTAACAGAATGCAATAAGGCAGTCAAACCCTGCAGTTCTTGTTCTTTCTCCTTCAGCTCTGCTTTAGCCTGACAGAGATTAAAAACAGATTAAGTCTTTACTGACAACAATATCAACTCTCTTAAACAGGGATAGAAACAAAGGTCTAAGAACACTGACAAAGATTAACACACTCATTGCCCAAACAAGTGGCAGCATGCACTATAAAAAAAACATTGCAATATTTTTTACAAGCAAACATTTGATCCTTCTAAATATGGTGGCACACTTGCACACAACCACACGGAAAAAAATGTGAGGTTTTTTTTTGTTGTTGAACTCTTATTAAACAGAAATAAACTCATGTAGGTGTCACATTATTGTCCACGAGTCTTTTCATCTGCTTGTGGGCTTGTTTTGTATATTTCCCTTTTCATAACCCTCCACAACATTTCAGTTGGATTACTATCTTGGCATTGAACAGGTCATTCAAGGACTGGACTAAGACACACACACACACACACACACACACACACACACACTACCTCCATTGTGTTGTTATTGTCCGTGTTGTGTTGCATTGTTTTGTTTGGGGTGTTCAAATTGTACATGTTTGCACAACCTGTTTTTTATATTGCACGACTGTCCACATTTCTATTTCTACTTTTATTTTCTTCTATTTTTTGTCTTATTTTATCTTATCTTTTTGCACTGCATTCTTTGCACTAGCACTTTAGCTCTGGATCTGGGAAACGCTGTCTCATTTCACTGTGTACTGTACAGCTGTATGTGGTTGAAATGACAATAAAGCCCTTTGAATTGAATTGAATTGAATTTCCTTGCAAGCCTCTATTTGTTTTCTTGTATAATCTTTTTCTGATTTAAGATGCAGGCACTTTGATAGCAATATTTGCAAGAGTTGCTCGCAGATCCCTAGGGGAAATTCTGGGGTTCTTGGGGACTTCTTTTAGTATCAGACGATCTAATCTTAGGCTGAATTTGTGAGTCCTGAATCATATTAATAGTAGTAATGTAAAATCTGTGCCACTGATTTTCCTGAAAGTGCAATAATTTCAAGGACACTTAGTCAAGTTTTCTCCCAAGTAAACCCAACAACCTGCCTTTTAGACCCAATTCCCACACCCCTTTTAAAATCTTTTTATGGATTTTTTGAGGAACAGATTTTAAACATCATGAATTGCTCTCTTCAGACGGGCGTCTTCCCCACCGCCTTTAAAACGGCGGTGGTGAAGCCCCTTCTGAAGAAGAGCAATTTGGATCCCACTGTTTTTAATAACTACCGACCCATATCCAACTTACCTTTATTAAGTAAAATTTTAGAAAAACTGTTTTTTAACCAAGTCAATGACTTTTTAATCAGAAAAAAACATTTTAGAAAGACATCAGTCTGGTTTTAGGATGAACCACAGTACCGAGACAGCACTTTTAAAGATTTTAAACGACATCAGGTGGAATTTTGATAACAAAAACTTAACAGTGTTGGTTCTACTGGATCTAAGCGCTGCTTTTGATACAATAGACCATCACATTTTATTAAATACACTTAAGCACCTGGTCGGCCTCTCTGGTACTGTTTTTAACTGGTTCAGCTCACAGACCGATGTATTTATGTAAATATGGATACATGTTCCTCAGGGACCCATAAAATCAGGTGTGGGGTTCCCCAAGGTTCAATTTTAGGCCCCATTCTTCTTTTTAATCTTTACATGCTTCCTCTTGGGGACGTCATCAGGAGACATGGCATCAGTTTCCATGGCTACGCTGATGACACACAGCTGTACGTTGCCGTGTCTCCTGATGACACAGGGCCAATAGATACCCTTTTTAAATGCATTTTAGATATCAAGTCATGGATGGCAGCGAATTTCCTACAGCTTTCTAATCAGGTTTTTAATTTAACTTTTAATTCTTTTTACATTCTTGTCATTTATTTATCTTTGTCTTATGTATTTTACTCTTTTAACTTTCCCTTTATCTTACATAGGGCTTTTTATTCTTAAAGTTTTTCGTTTTATTTCCAGTGTTTCCTTAGGGGTGTCCTCCACACTGGGGGCTGTGTGTGGTCTGCTGCTGGGGGTTCTGTCTGCGGGTCCCTTTGGCCCGGCTGATTGGGGGGCTCCCCACCTCGTTGTGGGGATCCCCCTGTCTGCCGGGTCGGGGGTCCGGGTGCCGGCGCCCCCAGTGTTCATGGTCTGCAACTCCTCCCGGTGTGGACGACCCCAATGGTAGCGTTTCCCACAATCCCTCAGTGCCATGCCACGCCTCTTTTAGTCTAGTGGTGAGGGTGTGTACGTGTGTGTACGTGTGTGCGCAATTGCATTTGCTGTATGTGTATGCATGGAGGGTGGGAGGGACGGGTTTATTTTATTTTTTAAATGTTGTAATGTTTTTAAATTATGTCATGTTTTTAAATGCTTTGTTGTTTTACATGAAAAGTGCTATATAAACAAAATTTGATTGACTGATTGATTGATTGATAATTTCTGACAATCAATCGATCAATCAATCAATAAAATGCAGTTCTTTTTGGATTTCCAACTCTTTTTTGTAAATTTTTTTTTTTTTTTTAATTTGAGAGTGCAACATACTTTAAAGCATCCTGGTAACAATGGCACTGCAAATAGTGACACTATAAATAACACCATGGTGTGCAGTAACAAGTACACTGGTCTGGGAAATGTTTTGCACACATTTGAAATTGGAACAGCCTTAGAGTGCAACAGCAACACGTAAGTAGATAATAGTTTAAGTTTAGCAATATACAAACATCTCTATCAATGTACAGTAACTTACTCTATGAAGATATATTTCATGATATTACAACAGAATGTCAGATTCAAATAAACTAAACAATCAGTATGGCTGCACTCTTTACATTCATTGAGAATTGTAACTTTTTTCATTTAATTTGGGAAATCCAGCTGTGTTGGTGTAGTAGTATTTACAAGATGTGCCACCACTGTTGTAAATCGTGTGTTACATTTAACTTCTGTTGTTTACATCGTATTTAATAGGGAGAGCAAAGTCAGTATAAAAAAAAAAACGTCTGAGTAAGTCTGAGCAGCTGTGGTTCTCAAACCTTTTGTGCATCACTGCAGAAGTGAAAATTAGAGGCAATCTGTATTTGCATTCGCTGTGGCTGAAGTCTACACCAAATTTCCTGTGTGGGTTTGTGTCATGTATGAGAGACTAACCTGGTCTCTAGCGTCAGTCAGGTCTTGTATTAAATGCTCATTGGAAAGGTAGTGTTCAGCCTTGATGTCCTCATAGCGTCTCTGACAATCAAGCTCCACTTGGACTCTAGTCTGTTCCAAGGCCCTCTCTCTCTTCAAACCAGCACTCAGTTCCTGCTTGTACCTTAAAACAAACACATAGAAATTTAACAGATCATAAGAACAACTCAGACCAGGTCATAATCTTCATTTTGTCAAAGCTATGTAATTGTGCTGTGCCTAATTTATCTATTCCTTTCAATTTCTTTCTTTACATTTCTCCCTGCTTGCCTCCATTTTCCTTTTGGCTTCTCACCTCTCAATTTGTTCCCTGTTTTTCTCCAGCTCAGCTCTGAGTTTTGTTTCTCTCTCCTGCATGGTGATAATTTCTGTCTCTTTTACAACCATCTCAGTGGAGACCTGTTTGATGTAGTGGTCCCAGTCAGTCCGGGTGGCTTCTACCTCCATGTGAAGCCTTTAAAAAAAAACACACACACACACACACACACACACACACACACCAATGGCAGCACAACTGTCATGCCAAGAGCTACTTGGTGTCCTTTCCAAGTACGCTTTGACATGTGTGTCATGATTTTCATTTTCATCCTTGTTTCACCTGTGTCTATCTCACCTCTGGATTGTTTCATCTTTCTGTTCCATGGCCTTCTGCTGATCTTCCTGTACGCATCGTGCCTGTGCTGCCAGAACGTCTATATTTTTCTGTAGCTTGATGATCTGTTTCTCAGTCTTCCGCAGCTGCTTTAGGTTGGCCTGATGCTGAAGCTCCAGCTGAGCATTACGTTTTTCCAGGGACAAGACCATATCCTCATATCTTGAAAGAAACAGCCATATGGTTAAAGATTATGAGAAATTTTGAGGTACTAGAAAGGCCTTTCATACACAGACAATTTGGCTTTTATGTACAGGACAACATGATAACGTCTTACATCATTCATTACCAACCCTTTCTTCATTGTCCAGTGCACCAAAGATGGCTTTGTGCATGTTGAATGGTGGGAGAGATTGGGCCTTATATATGAGTTGAGAATAACAGTGGTCCAGATTCTGCTTATTGATTATATGTGGAATATGCTGACTGAAGTCCAACAAAAGTTTTGTAAGGTTGTTTTTGCAAAAATCTCCAGTCCTGAAAGCAGCGTCCAGGTACATGGCCCAGTGGTCCTCTTTTATTTATTTATTCTTACAATTTCCTGGAGTATAATAACATACAGAATGATGAATGGAACAATAAACTGTTCTTACCAGTAGTACAGCTGCAGGGTTATTTATTAAATTATTTTTGTTGTTAACTGTATTTGTGTTAATTGTAATTGTTCATATTATGCTTGTTTATTGATGTTTTCATTTTATTATCTTTATTGTTTAAATAAAATCCCAATATATGGAAACAGCTGCACTCTGTTTACTATGCATGCTGCTCATGGCTAGAGGTGTTTATCTATAGAAAATAACTTTCTGACACTGTTTAGGATAATGACACTATTGGTGGCAATCAGTCTCATGTTTCACTATTATTACCAAATCTGAAAATTTGTTTCATTTTCTCTCTCGTCATACTCATAAAGTATCTGCCAGCGCCAGCAACTGGTTCTGAGTACATGAGTGAGAGGAGCTTGTATTTATTGACTTACTTCTTACTGTGTTCATCTTTCTCCTTCTTCATGTTGGTCTCCATCCTTTTCAGCTTTTCCTCAAGCTCCTTTATCCTGAGACAGAGGGTAATTTCTACTTGTTATAACACTTTTGCATAAGCTCCGCACACATATGAAAACACGTAAACACACTTACACGTTACAGGAACATACCGCTTGTCCTTTATAGCAACGGTGTCTTTGAACTCCTGGTCTTTGTGTTGTAGTTGGGTCTTTATCTGCTGACAGAGGTTCTTGGATGTCTCGAGAGCCTCTGTGGCCTGCAGGTGAGCCTGGTAGTGAACTTCAGTCTCTTTAGACAGCAGCTTAACCTGGACAAGGACACACACATGCAGCAGTACATGATGATGACAAGAAAATCATACAATTTGCTATCTTATCTAAATTATTTAGATTTGGAATGCTACCATGAAATATAATTATAGTACAGTATGCTGCAAACATCACAAATCTGGTATTTGTGGACAGCATGAATAGACTTATTACTAAAGTGAAACACACTCTCCTCACCTTGATCTCATGAGACAACACCACAGCGCGCATCTCATCCATTTTCACGTTGAACTCATGTTCCTGCTGTTTCAGCTCACTGTCAAAAGTAGCAGTCATCTCCTGTTTTATCAAGGAAAATAATTAGATGTGAATTACTACAACTATTGCAATCTATTGCTGGATATTGTAGTTTCTGTAACCAAGCGCAACATCAGTAAGCACATTTCAGCCACTGCTAACCTCCACTTTGTATTTTACTGTGCCAATGCACTGAAGCACACACAGATGTGATGTTAAGATGTCAATACAGCTGTTTGTGTACTTTTTAACAAAGTAAGGAGAGAATGATAATGAATCTCACTCATCTTTCCTGATGTTGGGACACAGACATGCACATTCTTGGACATGTACTTTAGCCATGATAACAAAGCCAATGTACCAGACAACAGAAAGTGAGTCTTGTGTCTGTGGTCACCCTGAAGGTCTGACAGCTCTACTAGTTATACCAGTCATGCAACTGGATAGTTCCCTACTGTACTGAGCCAACTGTGAGGGGTTGTCACATGCACCATAATACTTTTCAGTGTTGGTTCAATGGCCCAGTGTGTTTTGTATGTATATATTCTTTATGGATTGTCTACCTACAGAAGGATGTATGTGCATGTTTACCTGTCTCTGTCGGACCAGTTGTTCTTCCACATCTCTTATTCTGCGCTGTGAATCCAATTTCATCTGGTCAAACTCCTTAATTTGGTTTTGAATTTCAGCATTCATAGAGCTGCACACATACAGGAAATAGGGAACATTTACTTTAACCTAACCCACCCTCAGTAATTTCCGATTTTCAGACAGATCTCAATGACAGATTGGAGATTGAATACTTCATTGCTGCACTGTATTTCAGGGTTTACCAACCTTCCAAAGTCAAAGCAACAACAAAGCAATCTAGTCTTTCTCTGAGCTGGTAAAAGCCTCTAAAAAAGGAAATCTGTCTGGTGACTTAAACAGAATAAATGACTCTTGTCCTGTTCATGCCTGAGTTTCAGTCAGCTCAAACTGCCACAAACAGTTTACTGTGTAATGTTCATCAGGCAGTGTGTCTGCTGCTCTGCTGACCCAGCAACCCTTTTACAAATGTTCTTACCTTTCTTGAAGATCAGAAGGTTTTGATAATTTTCCAGTTCCATAACTATTTAGGGAAGTTAAATATTCAAATTGATGTCTGCGCTTTATTAGCAATTTTCAGTATTTCACTCCTCTGTAGGTGTATTTGGCTTTACTGTTGATCTGGATAATCATCCTGGAAATGTTCTACCCTACCTCTGCACTCTACAAGGTTTACTGATCATCAATGAGCACAGTATCTCAACTAGTTTAACATTTGTATTGCCTAATATCTGATAAGGTCAATTTTTTAATGTTTTTTTTTTTCTATTTGTGGTTTAATTAGTGGTTAATTACTTTTTTTTTTACTTAGTTAAGTGAATGTTTTTTTTTAATATGTTCTGTCTTCATATGCGTGTCATATATTACTACTATAATACTGGCACAACCATGTCACCACTGCATAACGTCACAGACAGTGTTACAGTTTTTAAATCTGCATGTACTGATCGTGTCTATAATCTTTTCCCCCTATTTTCTATTCTCACTTTTTTTAAACTTGACTCACCGTTTGAGCTTGTCCAGCTGTAGTCTGTGCTGGAAAGAATTGTGGCGATTTTTGCTGAGCTCCTCCTGTCTTTCCTGAGCCTCTCTGGCTCTCTGCTCCTCCAGATTGGCAATCTGCTTTTGGTGCTGGTTCAGCTCTGCTTTTCTGATAACAACAGCAGCATATTAGAATTAGTGGGTTGCTGTTCCTCTTCAGTTACCGTTAATTAACTAACAGAATTTATTCGCAAGTTAGGGAAGGACTTTATTCTAGTAGAAGTTAACTAAAAAATAAACCAAACATACTCAATAAATTCAACAAAGCAAAGGAAATACAAAATTAAATGATTCTGTCTGACAAAAAGATTACTTGATTTATCAATCTGACAATGAAAACTCAGTTATTGTTTGACAATTTGGTATAAATGGAGCTGAGCAAATTGCACAGTTAAAACTGACTTCCCTCACTTTATTTTACTACTTAATCAGTAATGTGTGTGCATGCGTTTGTGTCTTTGTGGTTGTGAGTGTGAAGGCATACATGTACTGTGTGTGTCTAGGTCATTTACTGTCCTTCATGTTGATAGTGGTGTTACGTGCCAGAGGGCTTGTTGTGTGTGAGTGTGTATGTTCTGCCTCTCCTTCCCCCTCCTTTCTGTCTCATTGTCAGGTGCTACTGATCTAATTGGTATCCACCTGGAAAGCTGATTTCCACCTGTTGAGTTTGCTAAACAGATGCGGTGTGTTGCAGCTTAAAACCCGACCCATTGTCAGATCAGGAGAGCTGCCATCGTGACAACATGTTGCTTTGTATGTGAGACTTGTGTTTGTTTGCTGTAAACGTGGATGTACGTTTCTGTGGTGTTGAGGTTGGGATGCTCGGTAAGTTGGGTACCCCACATTATGCAGCATGCAGGAATTTTTTGTTAGACACACTAGAGTTATTCAACCCAGTCTCACGGCAATTTGTGAAATAGTCGTGACATTTAATCTATTGTTTCGTGTCCTGGGACACGATTTGCCCAACTTTGTCGTGTTCCCCCAGCATGAATTTCAAACCAATATATTTCAATTGGAATTATCTTTCATGTCTGGGACACGTTTTTCCCTATTAGACAGCGCATATACTGTAACGTTTTGTTGTTCTTTTCTTCCAACAGTCAGCATTAACCAATTTTACTGTTATGGCCCATCCACACTAATAACTATAGAGATCACTATACAGATGTGTGCGCCCACACTGACCAACATTAACATTTTGTAAACATTGGCGCTGCGTATAAACTCCATATTCATTCAAATAGAAAAGACAAGAAATATATCCAGGCACAGAGAAAATTTTCTGAGATCGCTCTGAAAGTGATCCCAACGATATCGTTCATTGCTATTATCATTCATTTGTGATAAAATATAAGTGCTTTTACTGTGTTTGGGCTACATGCTCGTCATCACTTTCATTTCTCTGTAAATGAATACAACTCTGAAAAGAAGGACACATGAAGGAAAACGGCGACTGGAAGATGTATTGTGATGGCAGCGATGGATAATCTGACTATGGTAACTGAAACGGCAGCGGTGAGGAATGTATCTGTAGCTTTGTGAAGCTTTTAACTAGCTCGTTGAGCTTGCTGGCTACATTAGCTACTAGTCTAGCCTAGCTGCTGCTGTGGCTGCTGCTTCTTCTTCTATTGATTTGGCGGTTGGCATCCAACATTGATGTGCATTACTGCCACCTACTGTATACACAAAAACAGTACAGACCCTGTAGGATGGATCTCTTCCGGGTCTACGACGAGGCTGTGCGGCGACTCTAGCAGGGTTGCCTTAGCAACGAGCGCAAATTTCCCCCAAACACTGCCAGTGTAATAAAAACACAAAAAATACCACAATACGACGTAATCTGTTACCCTTATTTCATACTACACGTATTATATTTTAACAGTAGCACATTTGTCAGTACTTCAATCCGTTTATTTTAGTTTATTAATACAAAAACACAACCCTAGTTGTAAACCCCAAGAAGAACTATATATTTCATGGCGTGTCCAATCACGTTATATTGTATGGCTACTGGAAGTTGTAGTTCTTTCTTCAAAATAGCTGTGTCTCCTAAATGGAGGGTAAAACTTGAAGTGCATTTAGGAGTTTACATTGATGATGAACATGTTTACCCAGGTGCTCAAAACACTGGGTATTAAACATGAGACGTCTAGCCCTTATCCTCCTAAAAGCCAGGTCACTGGAAAGGTTTCACCATACCAGGAAATCCATGTTGCACAAACACTGCTTTGAATCACAAAGGGATTGGAATGAAAGCATTCCCTTCTGTTTGCCACCAGTGAGGCTGTCCAGGAATCATTGGGTTTTCGTCCTGCAGAGCTTGTGTTCGGACATGAGGTACGGGGTCCATTGAAAGTTCTCAAAGAACAACTTGTTGAGCCTGACAAAAAGGTGAAAAGTATTCCAGAGTATGTTGCAAAACTCAAGGATCATCTCCAACTAGCTTGTTCCTTGGCTCGAGATGCCCTGACCTCTTCACAGGTGAAAATGAAGCATCGCTATGACCAGAAAACAGTCACCCACTTGTTCCAGCCAGGTGACAAAGTTCTGATTCTCTTGCCTACACCCAGTTCAGCACTCTGCACTAAATTTTCTAGTCCTTATGTTGTAGAGAAGACACTCCATGACGTAAACTACGTAATTAAGACCCTGGACCACACAGGGTGTGTCATGTCAACATGATGAAGTCATACCGTTCCAGAGAGGATGAAACTGGGTTACCCACAGCCCATGAGGTGAAGATAGATTCCTCTCCTATGGCTTCCATCTCAGTGGTGAGCATTCCCGATGAAGAGTTGGTGATGCATAGTGCTGCACCACAAGGAGTAAGGTTGAGTAACTCAGAAGTGTTATCTCTTCCCCAGTCCTTGTCTCATCTTTCTGATGACTAGTGCGAGGACATTGTAAAACTTGTAAATGACTTCCCCAGGCTATTAAAAGACATTCCATCTCAGACCTCTGTTATTACTCATGATATTGTTTTGACTAAATCTAGACCAATTAAGCAGCGTGCTTATCAAGCCAGTCCAGCAAAGAGGGAAATCATGAAGAAGGACGCTGACTATCTCTTGAAAAATGGGTTTGCTGTGCAAAGTGCTTGTCCATGAAGTTCACCTTGTCTCCTGGACACAAAGTCTGACGGAAGTCCAAGGTTCTGCACTGACTACTACAAGGTAAACTCTGTAACTGTCCCAGATGCATATCCATTGCCCTCGATGGATGACTGCATTGATGAGATTGGTCCAGCAAAGTATGTTAGTAAGCTAGATATGCTAAAAGGGCAAGTTCCGTAAAGTCAACGTGTTTCTGATGTTTCAGCATTTGTAACACCTCACAGCTTCCTCCAATACACGGTCATGCCCTTTGGTATGTGCAATGCTCCTGCTACATTTCAGAGGTTAGTAGAAAAAGCACTGGGAGATGTTCCAAAATGCAGAGCACATTTAGATGACATTGTGGTACATTGTGATGACTGGGCTAATCACGTAGCTACATAGAGAGAAGTCTTTAAACGCTTGGCTAATGGACCTCTGACCCTCAACCTTGCCAAGTGTGACTTAAGGTACCATTACATATCTTGGTCAGCAAGTTGGTTGAGGGAAGGTGTGTCCTGAAGATGCCAAGGTTGCTGTTGTTGCTGATTTTCCTCCACCTGTCACTAGGAGAGATCTACGGCAGTTCCTTGGGATGGCTGGTTATTATCGTCTGTTCTGCAAGAACTTTTCCTCTGTTGCAGCACCGCTGACTGCCTTAACCAGTCCTTCCACACCATTTGTTTGGTCTAGTGAGTGCCAGCAAGCTTTTGAGAGTCTAAAACATGTCTTGTGTTGTGCTCCTGATTTCTCCCTGCCTTTTAAATTGGAGGTAGATGCTAGTGGAGTTGGATCTGGAGGTGTTCTCCTCCAGGAAGATGACCAAGGAATTGATCATCCTGTGGGTTACTTTTCACGCAAGTTTAACAAACATCAGCTGAACTATTCTATGATTGAAAAGGAAGCGCTTGCCCTGTTACTTGCCCTGCAACTTCGAGGTGTACCTGGATACAAGTGCTAGTCCGATTACAGTTTACACTGATCATAATCCACTTGTATTCCTTTCAAGGATGTACAATCATAATAGACGCCTCATGTGTTGGTCACCTGTCATTAAAAATTACAATCTTGACATATGCCACAAGAAGGGTTCTGATAACATCCTTGCAGATGCTCTGTCACATGCTCTCTAGGTAATGTTGTTGTTGTTCCAAACATGGTTTGGACTTGTAAGGGTGGGGGTGTTACGTACCAGAGGGCTGGCTGTGTGTGAGTGTGTATGTTCTGCCTCTCCTTCCCCCTCCTTTCTGTCTCATTACCAGATGCTAATGACCTGATTGACATCCACCTGGAAAGCTGACTTCCACCTGTTGAACTGGCCAATGAGATGTGGTGTGCAACTTAAAACCAGGCCCATTGTCAGATCAGGAGTGCTGCCATTGTGACAGCATGTTGCTTTGTCTGTGAGACTTGTGTGTTGTTTGCTATAAAAGTGGATGTATGTGTCTGTGGTGGTGAGGTTGGGACGTTAGGGGCAGCACGTAGGGAAGTTTTGTTAGACACACGAGGGTTATTGGTTGGTGCCACCTGTGTATTTATTTCAAAGCTCGGTTTGTAGAGAAATTAGGTAGGTCTTTCGATTGGGTTTGTTTTGTTATATAAGAGGAGTTAGTCAGGCCTTGTTTTGTTCTTATTTTCAATTGTTTGGCACCACCACTTTGTCCCAATCCTCCCACCTCTTTTGTGAACCTTTGTTGCACATTGTTGTTGAAGCATTGTTAAAAATAAACATCTAATTTTATTTACACCTCACAATGACTCCTACATATCTTTTGGTTGTTGCGTTGCTCTCCTCATGTTAAGAGAGGACGTAACAGTGGGGAAGCAAGATGTCCTTCTCCTAGGAGTATTTTTAAGTTTGAGACTTTATCGAGGTCTGTCTGAAAATCTGAAATGATTAAGCGATGGTGGGTTAGGCCAAAGTAAACGTTTGTTATTTCATTAAATTGTCTAGGTGCTGCGTACCCCTTCAACAGCCAAACCAGAAGTCTAGGGTTTGCTGTCTTACATGAGGGTATGAAAGTGAAAATCAAAATCACCTGGGTAATTAGCCAACCAACTCATCTTTTTTTTTTTTCCTTTACATTTAGTACTTTCTAAGTGTGGATGAAGCAGAATGTAAATGATTAGTGTCTAACTAAATTGTTAGAAAGGTGCATTAAAATGTACCAGCTTTTAAAATAGTAAACATGCAAACGTGCTCAACAGTGGGCGGCTGCGGCTTCGTGGGCGGTCAATGATCGGAAGGTTGGCGGTTCAATTCCGCTGTAACCTGTGTCATGGTTGTTGTGTCCTTGGGCAAGACACTTCACCCAGCTTGCCTGGTGTGAATGCGTATGAATAGATTGTTTGAGGTGGTGGTCAGAGAGGCCGTAGGCGCAGAATGGTAGCCACGCCTCTGTCAGTCTGCCCCAGGGCAGCTGTGGCTACAATCGTAGCTTACCACCACTGGAATGAACGTGTGTGAGTGAATAATTGATAGTGTGTATGCGCTTTGAGTTACTCCCTGAGTAAGAAAAGTGCCATATAAATCTAATCAATTATTATTATTAAATGTTGAATTTTATAAAAATGTGGTTGCTGAATGCAGCTTGGTTTTAGGAGGTAGAGTGACTCATCTTTTAATCGTCTTCACAGAACAAGGAACATTCTGTGTATTTTTTGATGGACTTAATACATTTTAAAATTAATTTTCTCCCTTTATATGATATTTTACAAACAACTATTTTATTTATTCTCAATTGAATCTAATCTAAACAACATGGATGGATTTTACCTGTTGTGATTCACAGTCAGAGCTCTGGCAGTTATGACGTCATATCTCTCCAGCTCTCTGTCCCGTTCATCCAGGACGGCCAGATTGAAGTAGAAATCCTCCCTCAGTTGTTTGTGGTGTTCTCTGACAAATGATGCAGTAAGAATAACTGGTTATTACTGTGCTCAAAAAATAAAGAATAACCTGGACATCTTCAGCAAACTTTTTTTTTAATTCATCTGACAGCAGTACTGACCAGCTGGCTCCATCTTTACATAGATCTTCAACAGATGACTGGAGCTGTGTGAAGTCTCCTGTGCTTTAATTGCTCCTCAGTAATCCTGGTTCTTACTCTCTTACATAAGTGAATGTCTGTTGCCCTGAGTGACTGAGTGCCCATGTAAAGGACATCACAGCTTACTGGATCTCCTGCAGTTATGCTGGCATTTTTGTATTCTAAATCTCTCTTACTTTTTCCTGTATGTTATATTCATAGTGTTTAAAGTCAGGTTCTCCAAACTGTCGTAAGTCTACAAACTTATTGCTCTAGATGATACCTCTGAGTAAACTGAAAAGCTGTGCTTCACATGCAAGTGCAACAAAAATGGTTGTCCGAAAAATTCTTTGTATGAATGTTTCTTACACGAGGCTCGTTGTTCTTACACCTGTGTGTAGGCACACAAAGAGCCACGAGAAAATAGAGTCAGATTCCTTGAATGTGGACCAACCTATAAAAGGACTGTTTGACAGGTTTGCCACATATTTACTTAGGACATATTTTGGAATGGTAGCATTAAAGTCAGGTAGACTGCAAGATATCTGAGAGCTCTGTCTTCAATTCAACACAATAGAGGCGACTGGAGTTTAGTTTTTAGTGCTCATGGTATTGAAAAATGACATTGAAACATTTCAACTGCCGTGTGTTTTTCAAGATACGATCCTGTGGTTACTCTTATTAATCCACAGACCTCTATTGTTTTGGGATGGGGGCAGATATCTCTGACACATTTCAAAACCTATACAAATAAAACCAAAGCTATCTGTGTGGATAGATTGCGTCACAGTGTAGTGAGGAAATGTATTCTTTTGTAACATGCTTCAAGTCTACAAGAGTTCAAATGTTCAGACTAGTAAAACTGAAAACTTGAAATACATATAAGCTTAATGTACCATCATAAAAATATGCACAAATTAATAAAGCACATACAATAATTGTTACATGACAAAAACAAGCAATTTCAAAAGATAGCAAATAGCCTTTTATTGATTCCAAAAAGAGAATTGATGAGGAGTCTGACTAAATAGTAAAGGGATGGCTGGAGACACAAAGCAAACTAGGGCCAACTTTATTGATTGATTGGCAGACAATGTGGTGACTGTAATTTCAGAATTAAGTATTTATTAAGCAAACTTTTTTTTTTTTTTGCAGAACCCTAAACTGAATAAATGTCTGGTTTTGAAGGCTTGCAGGTTACAAACATAGTTTGGACATGTCATTTTTTCTGATGAACATTTTTCAGCAATGACGAGTATTCAGTTAACTGAAAAAAAATATCCAAAAATTAAATGAAAATGATCATGTTGCAACCTTATGACACCAAATATCTACATGTATTTCCTTGTTTGTGACGCAAGTCTTGTGAAATTGTAAAACCTCTATTCACTGAGAAGTCCCACACTGAACTTTCCAGGCAGGTCACGTTTCGTTATTTTGAAGTGAGGTGGCTGTAGGTGTGGTACCTCAGGGAGGAACACTCCTTCTGGGCCTTTTTGAGGGAAGACTCCAGTTGATGGACTCTCACTGCCTGGAGCTCCTTTAACTCCTTCTCTTTAATGGCCAGCTGGGCTTCTAGGTCTATCAGTCCACTGTCACGGCCTGACTGCATGGTGTAACTAGGACACAGAAGCCACAATATACATCGATCAACATGCATTGCAATGCATAACATTTCTGCCACTAGTTAATATATTCCCTGTAGCAATGCCAACATTGTTTATGTGGGACACAATGTGGGACGCTTGTGATAGCATGAGAAGCAAACCCTTGGTCAAATACAGTCACCACTTTTGAAGTTCATGGCATGCTTGTATATTCTGCAGTGCTTCCACTGCCAACCTTCCTGAAAACACGCTGTCCCTAATGAGGCTATACGTCATGTTTTAATATATGCAGCAAACTGAATAACCAAAAATTTTCACTACTATGACCATCATGTCCAAATTAGCATGCTATTTGCTCATCAGTCATATGATATAATTGCTCGAGACTATTCGATTCATCCATCCATACATCCATTATCTATACACTTGATCCTCACTAGGGTCGAGCACCCTAGGTGTCAGCACCGTTGCCTCGCAGCAAGAAGCTCGCCGGTGGTGATGGTGACATCTCATAATTACCTGGGTGTTCACCTAAACAATACACTGGACTGATCTGACACTACCAGCACACTTTACAAAAAAGGACAGAGCAGACTGTATCTGATGAGGAAACTTAAGTGTTGGATTGAGTGAGCCCTGCTGAGGTCCCGTTGTGGTGGCATCAGCCATCTTCTATGCAGTTGTATGCTGAGGGAGCAGCATTTCTACAGCAGACAGCCTGATAACATGGGACATCTCAAGAGGTCTGTGGAGTCTATCTATCTATCTATCTATCTATCTATCTATCTATCTATCTATCTATCTATCCAGATATCCAGATATCTATCTATGTTGAAGAACACATCCCACCCACAGCAGGACACCCGGACAGCACTGGGCAACTCCTCCAGTGACGGGCTGCTTCACCCACTTTGTGTGACAGAGAGATACCGCCGGTCCTTCCTTACTGCTGCTGTCAGACTCTACAACCAGCACTGCTTGCAGTAGACCACACAGAAAAACTGACATGGTTCACTCTAGCGCACATCAGTGTAGTCAAACCTGGGCATCGTCAACATTTGCTACAATGTTTTCTATATTTAGAGGACTCTGTGTAATATCAGTACTACGACACATAGAAGAATCTTGCACAATATCAATACTTCCCTGTGCAACATCAAGATTTCCCTACA
>NW_007579019.1:18455-45930 GCF_000690725.1 Stegastes partitus
ATGCTTTCAATTTCAAGAGCCAATGATTAAAGATTCCACCCCTACTCATTTATCTGTATCCTCACCTAATCCCGTGCCTGTGGGTGTTACATTTGTGGAGATATTGGAGCATTAAAATGGTTTCCCAGCTAAGACAGTTTTAAAGTAAAAATGCTAACTCAGAATATTCAGCCAAAATCTTTGACAGAACTCAGTTTTGGGTCCAAACAGACAACAGCGCTGTCTGGGACGACACGAACTGACTCTCCGTCACCTGGACCGACCCTGAAGTCCAGTCTGATTAATACAATACTTTGGTTTACGGTTGCTTTTAGTCCCACATCGATGGCGTTTACACACACAGACTCACGGAGAGTTAGCATCGACTTAGCTTATGTTAGCTTACCATAAAACAGCGCAGCACTCATATGCGCAAACTTAGCGCCGTTTGGGCTCATAGGTCTTCACACTGAACAGCACATGTAGTGATTTACCTCATTATTCCACTCCACGCTAACTTTGGTGTTTGTTCCTCTGTGGTGTGGATGGTTCCCATGGAAACAGTACGTCAGTCAATTTGTTCCCCAGCTACAGCGACACAGAATGGTTCCTTATCCTACAATACTGAATTGAAAACTGTAAATAGTTTAACTCTGCCTACTTTGTCTTATTTTGTGTAGACTCACAATTCCAACCAGGCAGTGGTACCGTGAGGTGTGGGCGCCACAGTCGGTGGATGGGAGACAGCAGGTGGTCAGTCATAAACTAAACTGTGATTCTCTATCTAAATGTCGGGGTTGTATAAGAGTAAAATATTTAAAACACAAACTGGCATCCAGCAGGCCGAAGTCACCTCACGTTGGTTTTAGAGTTGTCTGATGTCTCTTCGGTTTTTCTTCAAAAATGGTGTAATATCGCAGTTTTTGTACGTTTTCCTGATCAAACTTGGCATCACAGCTGTAGACCCAAACACTGCAACCTGCCATATTTGCAGAAAACGAATACGATATTGTTATATTGTTGTACTTTTGAAATTGTTATAGTTTTGATCTTGTTATATTTATGTTGTACTTTTGATGTTGTTATAGTTATATTGTTGTACTTTTAATCTAGCAATATTTTTTATCTTGTTATATTTATATTGTACTTTTGATCTTGTTGCATTTTTGATCTTGTGTTTTTGATATTGGTATATTGTTAGATTTTTTGGAATCACTTTATAAATGAAGATGCATTGTTCTCGTAGACAAGCAGCTTATTGGCACCCCTTATTTATTTGGAGCACCATCGCCCACCTCTATCATCTGCAGGATGTTCGCGTGTCAGAGGGGTGGGAGGCGGAGTTTTGGAGAACAACAGCAAGAGTGTCCTGTGTGCGCGCCACCGTTTATTAAAGACAGCGACGGAAACGCGCACAAGGAGCGCTTCTGGAACAGCAGCATCCCAGCAGGTACCGTGCTACTTATTTTTTTTAAAAATTGTATTTCTCACATTTTTACAGTGTTCCCGTGTTAGGGCCTTCTTGAAATGTCTGATATACTAGCCACTGACACTCAGGTAACAGGTTTGCATTTTGGCAGACTGTCAGCCAACCGAGAGCGTAACAGATGGATGAAGATGTAATATTGTATAAAGTGACATTGTGACATTTGTGTTAGGGATGCTGAGGCTGTGGGGGGTTTCAGCTGTTAGAACAAAAAGGTGATTCACTATTTTAATGTTCAGTCCAGCTGGAGCTTTTTTAAGATCAGACACGAGGGATGTACCTGTCTCCGCCTCGGTGCTCACCGACTCCGCTCCGCACGCACCGTGAGTGTCCGTCTGTACAATAAATATAAGGAGAACTTTATATAAGTTGGACATATACTGAGTGAAACAGAGAGCTGATCCACCGCGGAACAGTGATGCTTAACCTGGACTATGTTAGTGTAAAACTGAGCAGGACAAATATAGCTTCGATTACAACTTTCAGTACGTTGTTTCTTAAAGACTAAACTGGTATACAAAATAATAACAATAATAATACACATAGCAATAGTAATGATAACAATCATTGTACATTTACACTGGCTCGTCTCCTGACTGTGAAGTGGGTGATGCAAAGTTTGGATTACGTGACGAACAAGCAGTTCCGCTGCCTACGTGCTGCCGGTCGCATCGGATGATGTCATCACATCAGCTTCAGTCAGAGCATCTGGTTGTTCCTTGAGATTATTAAGTGCTACAATATTTCTATAGGCTGAGACCATCACTCAGAATGGGGTGGCACAATGTTTCAGTCATGTTCTTTTTTTTTTTTTTTCCTCTGGCAGGCAAACTGCTGTACCCAATGTTTCATTCTGATCATTACATATTCATACAGGCAGAACTGCTAGTATAAGAGAACTGAAATACAGTTGTTGTTGTTGTTGCTGTTTTTTTCCATGTAAGGTGTAAGTGTCCTTGTTCTGTTCCGGATACCCTCCTAGTTAAGACAGCACACTGTGTTCATCCAGCCTCTTGTTTATTTCTTTTGGCTGTGATTTCTGGATCAGTCAATCATTGTTCAGTATTTTGTACTGCTGTTTCTAGAGTTCTTTAAAGTAGGTTTTCATCACCACAAGTGTGACTGACAGGATGTAGATTGCAGATATAAACCTGCTACTGGCTGCACATTTCACCTCTCCTTCTGCTATTGAGGTGTCACTGTTTTCAAAATCCTCTACACTGCAGGAAATGACAACAACCTGTTGCTCTGTAGCTCTTCATGTTGATTTACCAAGAACTAAGACAGCCTTAACACAGCGCAGGGTTTTTTTTTGTGTTTTTTTTTCACCTTATGTGGCCTTAAATGGCATTTTATCTTGTTTATTCTACTATGGGAGCATCTTGGAAAGCACTTTTGCTGTACTTTGGTTCAAAGTTGTAACTCTGCTTCCCAGGGACACCAATGTTTTCAACTTTGTCATGTTTTCCAGTAAAAACAACCTGCTGTGTTGTCAGGGAAGTTGTCAAGGACTCTCATCCGTGTCCTTATTGCTGGAGTCGTGACACCTACTGGTTGCTTCGGGAACTTGCACAGTTGCAGCTGGAGAGCTCTGTCAGCTTCAAGTGTCAACAACATACTAAAACAAATTATTACAACTTCTACAGAGCAAGAGATATTTGTAAAGTTTCTTCACATTGCTGGAGCCATTATAAAAATAAGTACAATACATTTAAAAAAAAAAATCTAAATTAAAAATAATGACACTGTCAGACAGGGAAAAATTGTTTCTGCAGTTTTCCTGTGTCGGTGTCTCTCACACAATGCAGGATAACGTCCAAGTACCTTTCATCCGTGAACCAGGAATGAGAAATGATCCCTCTGTGAATGCTGTGTGCATGCATGTAGAATGTAAGGGTCTTATTTTAGTAATGGTGGTGATGCTTGGCGCTCCTGACAGAATGCTGCACGGGTCACACTGGGGTTAGGGGGATAGTGTGGATGATATGGGTGGTGCCATAGTTTCTGTGTCAGTATACGTGCACTGCTCTATGTTTGCATAGCAGTAACTCCACTTTGGTTGTGTGTTCCAGGAGACATAGCTTTCAGACTGTAAACATACTGTATCTAGGTTCAAGTAAAAGTGATTAGCCAGAGGCAGTGCTCAACAGATAAGGTTATGGCTGGAAACCTCAGTCTGAACAGACAAACTAGTCTAGACGTTGGGTAGAGACAGGTCAGAAACCTGCAGCGTACAGGAATATACAGGACACACAAAAAGACATGAATGACTTGAACACAATGATAATAAAGCAATGCTGCCAGGAAAAATGCAGGCTGTAAACCAACAGATCGGTGTGGTCAGCTCAGTATGGTGCTAACAGAGTTCATTTCACTTCCCTTTCATTTGGATTTGTTGTCGTGACTCGGCTTGCCTGGTTTGGGCCAGCGATGATCAGGCAGCATCGTCAAAACATATAACTGAAATAACGATCCTTAGCTAGGTACTTCAGATCCCAAAAAAGTTCTACGATAAGGAAAAAAATCTCCAAACAGTCATCAGACACTGATGTGAATACTGTTTATTCGAAACAGAGGCCGCACGTACAAACATGAGCAAAATCTCGAGACTTGGCTGGCTAACAATGCTTAGCACAGCGTAATTTAAGACTCTGCTGCTACACTGGGTTCCTGCTTGCACCCCCTAGTGGTGGGCTTCTTACAACTTTCTGGACGCCATCTTTACTGGGTCATTTCCAGGCCATGGTGTCCTTAACTGAACTCGCAGCACATGCAGGTTTGTCCAGTATATTCATAACTTTTGTTTTTGTTTACACATGATGTTATTTAGTCCTAAAGTGGTCAACAAGTCTACGCACATAGTATTATAACAGTGGGATCCATTCACACACACACACACACACACACACACACACACACACACACACTAATGGCAGCACAACTGTCATGCCAAGAGCAACTCTGTGTCCTTCCCAAGTGCACTTTGACATGTAGGAGAGTTTGTGATTACACCACAAACGTTGTGACTGGTAGCTCCATAGAACATTGTCAGACCATGCTGAGATAATGTCATCATGTTTTAATACCTGCTCTCAGTGAAGCGAAAAGGGGACATCACACATACTTAAATATTCTGAAAGCCTTGCACATTTTTTCTTTTAGAGATGTGACTTTTCACAGAGGTTATGGAGCTGTTTTTATCATTTGTAATAATTATTATAGCAGCTTCCTTCTATTGATGTTAGACCACTTGGTTATCAGTTGCTTCTTGGTTAATGTGTGGTCTGGTCTCCATCTATGGGTCCTACATATTTTACTTGTATCCTCTATTTTTAAAATTAATCATCTAATAAATTAAAATCAAAAAAGTAAGAGAAATACTTCTGCTTTACAAATGTCACATGAGTAAAAAACTACAGTATGGCTGACCTATTGTTATTGCTGTGTTAATATTGACCTTCTCTGTAAAGGGTAAACAAACTCATATATCCTACTAACTAGAAAAAGCTAAAGCCACCTTTATCCATGCAGTAAGCACCAAAGCACCACAGACTGCCCCAGAAGGAGGTCCTTAGTGCAACACTACACTGAAACTGATACAGTGAAGTTTTAAACAAACTGTACAATAATGAATCCACTGTGAGAAACTATGTAAGGGTGCACTGCACAGGTAATAGGCTATGTCAGAAATTACAGGACAGTCTTACATCAGGGCTAAACAATTTTCAAAAATATATGATCAAAATCACAATGTAACCAGATGAAGCAAAAATGATCATTTCCACTGAGTTCATGCTTCATGCTGTTGCTGTGCAATATTAAGATTGTAGTCTTCCTGGCAAAGTTAGGTTTCTTTGCAAATTAAAACTGAACAGTTAGTCTGCTTGATTCCAAATAGAAAATTACAAATTGAAACAATGCAATTAGAAAATCGCAAAGGATGCAATTTAGGATATACACTATATCAAATGTCTGAACCAGAGTGTAAATTGTCATCTCAACAGTTTTACAAATTCATGCCGTTCTCCTTGTGAGTTGTGCTTTAATTGTGTTTCCTGTGGGTTTAAATCTATTACACAGTAAATATTAAACTAAAGCTTGATATTTAAAAAAGAAAAAGAAAAAAAAAACACCACAAATCAAATCTTCGCCTGCATGTATGCAGTGTGTGTGTGTGTGTGTGTGTGTGTGTGTGTGTGTGTGTGTGTGTGTGTGTGTGTGNGTGTGTGTGTGTGTGTGTGTGTGTGTGTGTGTGTGTGTGTGTGTGTGCGTGTGTGTGCGTGTGTGTTCTCTGGCTGAGAAGGAATTTTCGCCTGCCCTGACAAGTTGTCAACAGTAAATCTTTCCAACAGATCAACGGATGCCATGTTCTCATCTTTACAAGCTTTACTGCAACAAATGCAACAGTCACTCTATGCACAGTCTTGAAATAGAAGTGTAATGCAGTAAAATAAATCTCAAATTCAGCGTAAATGTTTTTAGGACGGGGTGCAAGGTGACTTTGTGGTTAGCACCGTTGCTTCACAGCAAGAAGGTCGCCGGTTCACGTCCCGGTGAACGTCTTTCTGCATGGAGTTTGCATGTTCTCCCTGTGCAGTGTGGGTTCTCTCCAGGTTCTCCGGCTTCCTCCCACAAAGTCCTAAAACATGTTGAGGTTAATTGGTGATTCTAAATTGTCCGTAGGTGTGTAATGTGAGTGTAGCCCTGTGATAGACTGGCGACCTGTCCAGGGTGTCCCCTGCCTTCACCCTAAGTCAGCTGGGATAGGCTCCAGCCACCCACGACTCTAGTGAGGATTAAGTGGTGTATCAATAATGGATGGATGGACGGATGTTTTCAGAACAGAAAACAACCATAAGATTGAAAGTGACATCAGAGATTAAAGGGTACTTGTTTTTTTTGCCGCTGTGTTTACAGTCACTGACTTCAGCACAGCACTCAGACAGAGTAATGGGAGGAGCAGTGGTGGACGACGGGCCTACAGGGGTCAAGGCACCAGACGGCGGCTGGGGATGGGCAGTGTTGGTTGGGTGTTTTGTCATCACTGGGTTCTCCTACGCCTTCCCCAAAGCTGTCAGCGTCTTCTTCAAGGAGCTGATCCGAGAGTTCGATGTCGGCTACAGCGACACTGCCTGGATCTCATCAATACTGCTCGCCATGCTGTATGGCACAGGTACCCAAGGATGACACTCATGTGTAATAGTGTTAATTGTCAGCATCAAACTGCTAAAACAATGGACTGCGCATGTGTACACTGTACTTACTGGTGAATTGTGTTTTCTTAGGCCCTCTTTGCAGTGTGTTGGTGAACAGATATGGCTGTCGACCAGTGATGATGGTTGGAGGGCTCTTCGCTTCACTGGGAATGATTCTGGCTTCCTTTGCTAAGAGCATCATACATATATACCTCTGCACTGGAGTTATAACAGGTAAAGTCAGAACATACAGTCCACATTAATTTAAAACAAAGGAAAGTGAAGTCGTGCTTTAACAGAGAGAATAATTTAAATCAGAATAGCTGCAGCTCCATCAGTACATCTGCTACTGCAGAGTTCATGCATCATGCTGTTGTCGTATTGTTTTTCTTTGTGGGTTTTTTTTGTTTTTTGTTTTCCCAAATCAAGGTCAAATACTTAAAGAGTTTCAAATGTATTACTTTGTTTGTCTCAGTGAACTGTTTTTGAAGGTTACCAGGGTTTTGCATCTTGTGGTGACTTGTCTGTAGTTCTGGTCATGATGTGATCCCACCCAAGAAAGATGAAATATGTCTACGTACCAGTCAAAAAAATACACTCATTTGGACACAGACACTCATCTTAGTGTTTTACTTTTTAGTATTTATCACAGAGTGGAACACGAGTGAACAGAACTATTCAGTGACAGAAAAGTATAAAAACACAAGAGTTACCACTTTTTGCCTCAATGACAGCTTGACACCTCACTGGAAATATCTTAAGCAACTTGAAGAGCTTTATAGTGGGTTTGGGGCATTAGTTGTGTTGTGCCAAGGTAGTGTTGATATACAGCAAAGCCCTGTTCACCCCTATGTACTGCCTTGTAACCCCATTGAGTATATTCATACATATTATGGCAAGATCTGCTCAACCAACTAGAGAGAAACAGTAATCCATCATGACTTTAAGACATGAAAATCAGTTGGTCTAGAAAATTTCAAGAACTTTGAAAGTTTTGTCAATAGCAGTTGCAAAAACTCAAATCTCATAAATCTAACACACAGATTACTAGAACTGAAAATATCCCCAATCTTGAGTTGCTCTGTTTTTACAAAGTAATCACCATTGTTTGCTTTATTTGTGAGAGGCAGTAACATTTTGAATCATCAGTATATGTGTCAGTGCGTGTGTGTGTGTTTGTTACACAGTGTTTTGAAATGTAATGTTTTTGTGACAGTCCCTTTCTGTCTCTCACAGGTCTGGGTCTGGCATTGAACTTCCAGCCCTCTTTGATAATGCTGAATCGCTACTTCAGTGAGAAACGTCCTCTAGCCAATGGCCTGGCAGCAGCGGGCAGCCCTGTCGCACTGTGCTGCCTCTCCCCGCTGGGACAGGTTCTCCAGCACCACTATGGCTGGAGGGGGGGGTTCCTCATACTGGGAGGGATGCTGCTTAACTGCTGTGCTTGTGGTGCTCTCATGAGGCCTCTGTTGCCCCCTAAGAAGCCCCTCGAGCTGGAAGAGAACGCTCCCAAAGCTGCAGACAAGCCCCAGCCAAAGAAGAAACTGCTGGACTTTAGCGTGTTCAAAGACAGAGGTTTTGTCATCTATACCACAGCAGCATCCATTATGGTGCTGGGCTTGTTTGTTCCACCTGTGTTTGTCGTCAACTATGCTAAAGGCCTCGGCTATGAGGACACAAAGTCAGCATTGCTGCTCACCATCTTGGGATTTGTTGATATGTTTGCCCGACCCGCATCAGGACTCATAGCAGGCACGAAGTGGGTACGGCCCAGAAGTGTCTACCTGTTCAGCTTTTCAATGCTCTTCAATGGAATCACAGACCTCGTAGGATCACAGGTAACAATGCAGTAATGGTTTCTTCACTACAAGGAGAACAGAGAAAACATGCCTGTACTCCACAAAGACAAGCACGTCTATTAAGGTCTTGTAGATGCTCCATGCATTTAGCAGAAACGGTGTCTGTTGCTCTCGTCAAATTCAAGATTGGGGTTAGCCTGGTAAAAACTGAAAAAAGACTATTTTAAATGACAGATTTTGTCATGCGATGCATATGACAATGCTGCTAAAATATAGGTGATGGTTACAGTGTACCACATTAACCAAGAAGCAACTGATAGGATGTGCAATATCACCTAAATGTCAAATTTAAAATTGTATCAGCTCTTAATATCTGCATTGCATACAAGTTAACAAATAGACTATTTACTATTAGGAACAATCAAAAACAAATACTTTAGAGAGACTATGTTGACTAAACAGGCTCTAAAGTAGAAACTTAATACAACAAAAGTGAATAGACTTGTGATCTCTGACACACAAGTTAGAAAACCTGTTCTGGAAAAAACAGTTTGAAGAATGTCAGAACATAGCTCTAGATATTTGGGATCCTCAATGCAGAGGAGAACCAACTCTGTCAATAAAGGTAAATGTACAAAATATTACAAAAAATACTTTTGTTACATTGCATTCCTGCTGTGGGCCCTGTACTTTAAATATAACAAAGTGTTACTTTTTAATTTTACAGGAAAGCAAATACTCTAATATTCAAATTAAAAAATGACTCAACTGATTGTGTAGTTAGGCTAGGTTAGTGTATATTGTGTGATAGACTGGGGACCTGTCCAGGGTGTCCCCTGCCTTCATCCTAAATCAGCTGGGATAGACTCCAGCCCCCCGTGACCCTAGTGAGGATTAAGCGGTGTATAGATAACGGATGGATGGATGGATAGTGTATATTGAATTAAAAGCCCGTTCAGTCACCTGTATGTCCTTTAGAAACCTGTGGTAATGTTTACAAATCTCTTTTCAGGCAAATACCTATGGAGGTCTGGTGGTCTTCTGTATTTTCTTTGGAATCTCCTATGGCATGGTGGGAGCGCTCCAGTTTGAGGTCCTCATGGCCATTGTAGGGACAGAGAAGTTTTCCAGTGCTATCGGCCTGGTGCTGCTGATGGAAGCTGTTGCCGTACTGGTGGGACCTCCTGGTGCAGGTAAGAGCACAGAGGGAATGAATGGGACAGTTTTCTCTCACTTTTCTGTGAGGGCACATTTTTTTGACACTGTGCAATATTTGTTTCTTTTTTTAAAGCATTTTAAAGCTTGCCAGGACTCAGTGTCCGTGCATCCTAACCATCAATTTCACTTTCAATTTATTTATTTCAAAAGGAACTATGTAAATATATTAACCTTCAAATAATTGTAGATGTACCTGAGTTTGCCAAAACGGCTAATTTACATTGGCAGTCCCTTTGTCTGATGTTGGCAATAACTAAAATACAGATACAAAACAGTACAGCATAGTTCACTCTAAGTCACACATAGATCATGAATATAAGCTTGTTAAATATATACAAGATACAGAATGATATATATATATATGTATATATATAAAGCCATTTCTTAAAAGTATTTATAAAAGAATATTAAGATGATGACTGTTAAATTGATTCTGGTAGTAAATTCAAGTGATGAGACGCTCTCAAGGAAAAGACAACCCGACCAACTGTAGTGAACCTGCATGGGATCCTGCAGTTCATCCGAGCTGCAGCTATGGCAGCTGTGCGAGTAGTAGATTTCAAAATTGATGAAGAGGAGGACAAGTTAAACAATAAATAATGTTATAAACCACACAGACATTGTTGGACTTAATCAGGTTTTCACAACTAAGCAGATTATGTCTCTTTAAAATATGGCAATGATGAAAATTGATTTCTTTCCTAATGTTAATGTGCCAGTTTATATAAAAGTTCTATTGGTTTTAGAACTATACAGTGTGTTAGACCAACTTATCAGACAGCAGGTGATCTGTCAGTGAAAGCATGTCTTTGCTGCCTCACTTATGAGAGAGTCTCTAATTAACCTAAGGTTTACAAACTGAATTTTACCTTTAATTTGTGTTTTGAAGCAATTATCAGAATCTAAATGTACTCCCTAGATATCTGTGTTCTGAAACAACTTGTAGTCTCTCCTGAGAGGAAAATATCTTGCTCTACATCAGCAAACATTAGGTTCCCTATTTTGAAGAAAAGATAAAACGAAATCTAAAAATATTTAAATGCCATGGAATTCTTTTGTATTTCATTACATTTTGGTGTCATGAAAGTTTCTTTTTTGTTTCTTCCATTTTGTTGCCATCCTTATAAACAGAAAACTAACGTGTATGTAGCCACTCCATCTACTTTCACACTGTAGCCCATAACAAGGGCAAAGACAAAGATTCAAAAGTTAACTGCTGTTAACAGTAGCTTTCTAGCTATAAATATGGACACAAATATTCAGTTTATTCACTGTCATTTTGTAACTATTTACAGTGGTACCTTGCAGTTTTCTTTGTGTCCTCCTTGTAGTATTTAGTGAAGGGAATGTGTTTTACCTTAAGAGTAAAGCTACTAATTACCCTAATATTCTTGTACTGTCAACTAGGTCGCCTTCTTGATGCCACACACCAGTACATGTACGTGTTCCTGTTGGCGGGCTGTGAGGTCACGCTGTCGGCCTTTGTCATGGCCTTGGGTAATTTCTTCTGCATTAAAAAGAAAAATGAAGATGTAGATGCAAAGATGGAGATGGCCGTAAATGCTGCAGAGAAAGTGGGGCTCAACGGCAGGGTGGAAGACGAGGGAGATGACGAAAGCAAAGAGGAGTCAAAGGGAAAAGACAATGGAAAGGTCAATGCTTTGAAAGGGGGAGAAGATGTGATGGTGGTGAAGGAGGTGGGGGAGGAGAATTCTGAGACAACATTATGAAGACTGTTGATGAGACAAACTGTGTACCAAGAGGATACACAATAATGACTGATGATGATATGTGGCAAAGAAATTGAATGAGGAGCTACACAAAAAAAGGGATGGTGTACCTGCATAGAAATTATTTAATGGTTTTAGAATTAAGAACTGGTTACCTTTCAGAAAAATAGAGAATAGAAGAATTACATTTCTGGTTAACTATGTGCCTTCATACTGTAACTATTTATGTAGCTATTATCATTCTGTTGGGGTGGTTTAGATTGAGACATGTAGCGTAAACATAAAACCACTTTATGGAACTGATCTTGTGAAGTTCATGCCTTCGTCGGCCAGAGTTGTTGTAGCAGCAGGAGATTCTCCACAATGTTAGGCAGGTGGTTTTAAGGTTGGGGCTGAACGTTGTAATGGTCCAAAGTTAACACTCAAATTTCACATGTTGTTGCATTCTTTTGCCTTATTTATTTACAGACTTATTTTTTGTATTGGCAAGTTATGCAACAACAGGACCACACTCAAAAAGAGGTTGTAGGAATTCATTTAACATTTGGGGTGCAATTTCAAATAAATCTTTGATGTGTTCTTGATTGCTGTGACACTGAACATGCATCCAGTCGCTGCCTGTTGCATTTGTCTGTAGAATACTTGAACAAACTTGAATGTTAAGTCTCAGTTGATGAATGTATTGCCTACATTGTCTTTGATGCACTGCTTAATGCTGCAACACTGCTACCAGGACAGATACTGTAATGTGTGCTCTACTGCGTGTGTGCATGTTTGATCGGACGATCAACAGGCAAACACTAGACAGCAAGCACGACTTGCTTGGGTAAAGAAAGGTAGCACACATCTGCCGCAGTTATGCTGCTTTTGTTCTGAGTGATGTCCACACAACAGACATGTAATGTCTCTTTGGCCTGAATAAATATATTTTCTGAGAAACATTATTCATCTTGTTCTATTCAGCACGAACTGTGGCAGTTTGAAGGCTTTTTAGACAGACTACAGTAACAGAGCAGTTTCAGTTTGCTATTTCTACTATTTGGCTGTGTACTGCTGATTGAATTCTTCAGACAAACACTGTTTTGCCCTCTAAAATCTCTTCAACAAACACTCCTGTTGGTCTCTGGAATGAACAGAATCATTCATTCACAGGTACTATAAAATCATGATTTAAAAAAAAAAAGGTACAAGTGACTTGTTTATTTACAGTTAAAGTACACAAATACAGTGGCAAACATAAATGTAAGAAAGTAAATCTTGCTGATCCGATTGCTTCCATAATTCAGTAAGTGTAGAGCAGCAGAACAAAGAGGTTAACGATCAAAATCAAACTATAAAAATTTAACAGCAGTAAGAATGAATCACAACAGGCCATTTCATTCTGACAGCCATAGCAGTTATTCGTTATTGCCAAGTGTCAGATGAGTTAATATAAAAATCCCAACACACCATTGCTGGAAAAGCCAGTCACAGGCTGATGGTCAGCTTCGTTCTCCACTCTCACTTCAATATATGTTCAAGAATATTCTCCAAGAAAGCATGTCATACAGAATCTTTCACATTCAGTGCAACATATCTACTGACAGCGCTCGACTCTATATCAACTCCATGGCTCTTAAGGGGCAGACTGATGGTAGACTACTACACTTATGACAGGCCCGACTTGCAGCAGCTCTGGACCAAGCTTACAAGCCATGTTCAGACCCATTCCTAAAGGTCAGTGAAAATAAAACAAGAGGAAACATTTACATATCAATATTACAAGTGTTTCACAGCTTCAAAATAATACAAATAAGAAAAACAAGAATGCTTATCTGTACACAGTGAATGAGCATTTGGTAAAATGCGTCAGATGATGCCCTTACCCCCAACATAGTGCACTTCTTTTGTACAGAACACTGGAAAGGGAACAGGGCTCAGTGGGTGAAAACAACCTCCTGCCCCACCAAAGCATATTTTTTGGTATGTTCATGAATTCAACTAGCACTTGAGCCTTCAGGACTGACTCTGAAGGCTCACCTCTAACACATGCAAAGAAGTTGTTTCTTTTTATTTAATACAAATGGCTGTAGAGTTAATCAAGTGCAGGGTGATGACTACTAAAAACAGCAAAACTGACTGATGAGAAGAAGGAATGAAAACTGCAAATACCAAAAATAGCAACACTTCCCAAATCTGCCCATACATATACCTAAAATTAAAAGCTGCTGGTTCAGCTTGAGACTCCTTACAGCAAAAAGGAGAAGAAAGCTGTTGCCTTAACCAGGTATGAACACAGTGACAGTGGAAATGTACTGTCATTAATGATGAATGTTTCCACAGAGGAAGAACGAGCCAGTAGTGTTAACGTAAAAATCATCAGCCAGTCAGTGTCCTAGAGGAGACTGCTGGGTTGCCATGTTGGCCTTGGACTGCCCACTCAGAATGTGGTGCTGAGGGGGGGTGGTTGGGAAGGGGTTATGCAAATGTCTCCTGAAAAGTAAATAGAGAACAGTCCTGAAGCCCAATGCTCATTAATGTCTTGGGATGTCCGACCAATACACAGAAACGTAAAAATGATGGTACTGAGAGCTGTGCAGGTGTAGCTGAAGTAGTACAAATTCATGGTGGTGGTAGTATTATTGTGTCAGATTGCTTTGAGATAACAGGGCTTGATCTGCCAGGTTGCATTGTGGGGGCTCATCGAGGAGCTAGTAGATGGAGACCAGCAGGTGGTACACCAGACACCATCTATAGGAAACACAGAAAAGGAAACAAGATGGTCAAAAAAATGCAACCCTAAATCTGTTCTACATCACAGGATATATTAAGCTTTCCATGCCAACTTTTCTGTAATCCCACGGCTTTTGGATAAAAACGTAAAGTCTCGTAATTTACATACAGTCTAGCACTGTCCAAGTCACCTCAAACATGTTAACCTCATAAGAAACATTTTCAAAAAACCTGCACAGTTTCTGAGGGACCTGCTGCAAGGTTGTAAACAGGAATGGCAGACTGGTGTCAATCACAAATATCCCACTATTCAAACAATTGGTCAGCTACAGGATAAATTCATACAATTTCATAGAAAACACACTGCTGCAGAGATGAATAAACCAAAGCTTTAAGAGGGGTTATAGCATCCAGCTAGAAATGTGTAAAAAATTATTAAAATACAAAACGAAGTCAAGGACAAGGTGTTCAGTGGTGGTAGAGCTGGATAAATAATTAAGAAATAGTTAAAAGCCAGTGATGGGTTAACCGCTCATGCAGCAACACAGCAAAAAATCCTGACACCACAAGTGACTCCTACACTCTGGCAAATGCATAAAGGCATTTCATGAAGTCAACCACAAAACCATTAAAACAGATTTTGTACAATACCCACTCCATTTACAACCAATTTTAAATATACTTTACAAACTTAGAACAAGGCTGTGAGGGGAAGATAACTTTCAGATTTTGTTCATCTATTACAAAACAAAGCAAGTAAGTATGCTGAAAGAGTTTTTGTTCCTCCTCTCCGTGGTCTGTGAAGAGATCCCTTTGTAGACCCGCAACACGAAATGATAAAAGGCATCAATTGACAGTCGTCACTCAGTGTAAAATACGATAGTTTCAGCTGAAATTAAGACTGTATTTTATACTGAATGACAACTGTGAATTGATGTCTTTTATCACTTACAGTTGAACAGCTGAAACTAATTTTTTCCCCTCTCACATCACAGTGACCATAAACTGAACCTGTTGAGCCACACAGTCAAAGTTCTACATTCTGCTATGTTTTCCTCTAAGTTTCACAGATCAGATTGTTTCACATATACTATATGTCACTGAAAAAGCAAACAAACAAACAGAAGAAAAACAACATCACAAACTGTGCATTTGTGACTGGACAAATATATCTACGACTGGTTTTCTAGAGGTAATTGCTTTTTTTTTTTTTTGACAAATCTGTTATTTCATTTGGTAAATCTAGAGTTTACCTTTATGAGGATTGACTTTTGTAAACAGTTACCCTGTAAAGCTCAATTCAAAGTGTTGCTAAAAGGAAGTGGGATGTTTTATGCATACTTTTATGGCGTTGGTGTCTAGCTTTTACAAAATAGGGAAGTGACGAAATCACAAGCTGTCTTCAGCTAATAAGCAACGTCAATTCATAAATCGTATTTGAGGAGTAGACCAACACCTACACATTTGGTTGGACAATACATCAAGTGATGCAGAATATGTACACTAATAAACACAAGACTGAATCTAAACTAATAGCAGTTTTTTTCTAACTGTCATAACAATAGCCTATTTTATTGACTGTTTTCTAAACAGTGAAATATCTGTCCATGTGTGATGAAAATCTATCTACTACAGCTAACAACACTTACGCAATCTGACCTTTTATAGACAGTCTCCATCTCGGTGAAGGTGTATTTTTCTAACTATTTCAGTTTGTAATCAATGTAAAAATCTGTTGAATGTAGTAAATGTGAAAGGTGTTTAGTAAACTGTGTATTTTGCTCTCTGAGATGGATAAATATTGGTGTTAAAATGCAGAACAACTCCATTTCAACTCCAAGTATGTGGCTTGTGCGTCTGTCTGCTAATGCAAGAACATGCAATTCAGACTGGGTCGTGTTGAAAGTGCGTTCTGCTATTGTGTTTAATTATGGCAATAAACCAACAGAATTTGCAGCTACCGGGACATGTTCCGCTGCATAACAGCAAATAAACACAAAGCGCCTGTATACTCAAACAGAGAATTTTGCACTAAAAAGAAGATCAGAGAATAATTTGACTAATGTTCATGTGACTACTTCAACAACCTTTTTACCTTTCGAAAACCTTCCTTTTGTGAACAGCTGAGGACATGCTTTGACCACAAGAAAGATACTGACTCTTAAACAAGCAAGGTCATATCATGCAATTGTTTAGTGTGAAAAACCAAGCGCAAGAACACTAGACTGCACCAAGCAGGGATGGAGGGGTGGGAGTAGGTAGGATAGATTCCTTTTGGAGGCTTTGTCCGTAGGCCTGACATCTGATCGATATCAAACCAACAGGGCAAGCAGCAAGGCACAGAGCTGATAAAAAAGGCCATTACGTCAACTCTGAGTAGACAGTGAGGGAATTATATTCTTAGGCCAAGATGCACCGTGATGCATTATCCACTCCAGTTCTCAGAGGACTGCATTCTCCAGGTCACAAAACAGCCAGTATGGCAATGTACCTGTAATAGTGAGATGTAGGATGGTAAACTGCAGCTATGATGTCATCAACAGCCAATGACATCTGATGGCTGTGGTGGCATAATGCAATATGATATCAATATACTCTTGTTCAAGGTGAGTCTTGTTAACAAACTGGATGTCCAGCTTGTCGGTGAAGGACTGAGCATCTAATGTGGTGTTCATTCCTTATGCCAGGTAGAACTTTCTTTGTATTGGCATGAGCCTATTAATGCTCCTGATCTAATCTCCTGCTCACCATGTTCTCTTCTTGTGCCCTTTGTCTATTTAGAGAACTTACTTCAAACAAAATGGCAGACACTAGGCTGAAAGTGAAACATGCTCAAACTAGGACGAAACACAAGGCAGCCCAGTGCAGAACTGGAGTTTGGACTCATGCATCCCTGGTGCTTTATGGACAGGACTCACCCAGTGTTGCCTCCGTCACACAAGGACGTGGCGAGCGTCTACTTGGCGTGATGCTCGTAGGGAATGCTATTCTGAGGTTGGGGGAAGGGAGAGAGAAGGCCCAATATGTCAGAACCCACATCCTGCACCAACCACACAATTGGAGAAAATTGGCTGAGGAGCAGCACGTGACTTCCCTTTATTGAGAAGTATGAGGCTGGGGTGTTGTATACAACAGAACAGAGTACATCCCTGTGCATTATCACTTAAATGTCAAATGATTCAAAATTTTACAGTTTTTATTTACCACACTAGAAGTACACGCCCCACAGGAGGAACTTACTGCAACAAAGGTCGGTAAACCTTTCATTACTGAGCCAAAATCTTACATTTCAACAATATTTCATAGTGTTTTTAATCGCAGACTCAGTACCCCTTAGTATGGAGGACACCGGTGTTGCACACATTTCTGAAGATAATTTTTTCCAACTGTTCTTTGCTGGAAGGGTTGTGTTGTTTCATATTTGCGACCAATGATGTGCTCCCAATATCCATCAGAGCTTCTTTTCATGTTCTTTAACAAAATTTCATTTTGCAGTTTAATCGCAAAGAGCGAGTAAGGATAGTTTTTCTTGGATGTTGTGTATAGAGGTTCACGTTATGCAGTGTTCTTCTCACCGTCTGAGCTGTCACAGAAACTCAGATTTTCATTCTTATCCCCTGTGCCAAGTCGGAAACACTTGACCGTAATTTTTCAGCGGTAGATATTGCAAGTAGTGCACGGTCCGTTGCGTCACTTTAGGAGGACACATGCTGCACCTCTGATTAGCGGTACTATGGCTTGTTCCACCTCCCACCTTGTCACAGGCGAAACATTCGCTTATCAATAGACACTACAATGTACCGATGTTCCCTAAACGCCCCACAGTACAGGCTGCAGTAGATGCTGTTAGGTGGCTGCAGCGCACTCAGACAGATGTGTGACCAAAAATTACTTTGAAAAGAGTAAAACAGGGCGTTCTAATATCAGATTTGTCCAAGAGGAAACAGAGTGATTTTTTTTTCTACATGTGCATTTTTGAGTGAAAACAGCATATGTAGGTGTGCTCCGCATTTCATGAGAAGCTGATTGTGTTCATATAATGGCGGGAAGCTTAAAATCACGCTTGTTATTATTGCTCATTTAATTTTTCAGTCCTACTACTGCGTCAGCCATTGTAATTGAATCAATTGCTTTTTTCCCTTTACTGGTTCAGTTTGTATCTCCCTGCCTGCACCTGCACTCTGATCGTCAGGTGCGTCTCAGTCGGGACCTCTCTGTCTACCTGCTCCTTCCTCTTTTTCTTTTTAAATAATCAGTTTCAGATCACTTCATCTTTTTAACACACAGCAGCTAGACAGCTTGTTTTACACACCAGCCAAGGATAGACTGACAGAGCCACTGAAGTTAATAAAGTACTACTTTTCACCACTGTGGTGAATGCAGTAGCTGCCTGCGTCAGTTAGAGCAACGCCAATACAGCTTTATGATCATCATTCACTCGCACCAACGCAACCATTTGACATTTTAGCTTGCACACTCTAAAAAAGGTTGCAAATGCAACCACTTTGGTTACAGTCTGGAGCCCTGCTTCCAATCACTGCTGCAACAGTGTTTCCACTGTTTTGTTCTATCTTGCATGTGTCTTGTGATCACAGGTACATTCACTTTTGTTGCACCAGGTTTCTAGTTTTGTACCCGTGTTATAGACTGTGTAAAATATTTGTTTTTGGTTGATATTAAGAGGACATACTCCACTACTCAACCGAGAATCACTGCAGTTTTTGAGAGGTTCTAAAATTTGGAATCATTTGAGAGTTAAAATGATTTTGCACAGGCCCATACCCCCTGCTGCTGTAAACTGTATATGAGTATAAAGACTGTTCTGCTGCTCTGGATCTTGGTCCTGCGCAAAGTGCTACACATCAGTAAATTATATAGAGAAAAAATCTTTGAGATTATTAGACATTAATCTGATTACTGTCGAACGATTCTCATTTAGAAGCAAGATACAGATTTCCATGAATTTTAACAAACATCATGTAATTCTACATGCGACTGGTTACTTCAAAGTAAAAGCACAGCTTCCTTCTCCTGCCAGGTGAGGCCTTCACTTTAAGCCTGGCTTGGGTGAGGTTAAGTTATATATACTAAGTTGAGAGTTTCTTCTCCATGCTTATACTAGTTTGGTGTCTTTTACCTGTGAGGTTGACATGCGGGAGGTGTCCTGCCGCCCTGTTAGATCTGAAGATGACACATTGACAGGAGCACCGCGGTGCAGTCGCATGCTGACCTTTCGTTCACGTTCCATACCAGACACTTGTCGAGGGGATGTGTTTGCTGGATATCACAAACATAAAACATCTTGTTGGGTTTTTTGATTGAAAAAACATCCAAACATCTTCATTATAACTTCTTCAATAGCTGAATTCGAGGACTGTAATCTTTAAGTCATTGAACACTTCACACTAGACTAATACATTTGCTGAGCCAGGCTGGAGAGAACTGACCTGTGTGTGACGTGGGAGTGAGCGGGGTAGGCGGAGCTCCATCCTGGGTTCCTCGTGGTCGTCCTGATGCAGCAGGTATTCCTCTGGTTCCTGGGTTCCTGCTGTGCCTCAACCTGTCCTCTCGATCTCGGCGCTCTCTCTCTGCTTCTTCTGCTGCACGGTTGGCTCCCTGTATTTTACAGGAACAAAACAGTCATCAAAAGAAAGATTTGTAAAACATGCCTAAAGGTCAACAGGCAGGATATTGTTCTGCAAGGTAGATTTAATACATTGTAAAAACACTTGTGAAAGTCGCCAGGCTAACACTATCACACTGACAGCACCAGTGGGTTAAGCAGGTGCACGTTAAAATACTTCACAGGTCATGTGAAAACTTCAATTATGCTATGGTTAACATGGATATCTGGACCAAACCTCATGTTAATTTATAAAATAGTTCTGGATATCTAAGGTGGTGGACTAACCAACACAGTCACAAATAGAAAAAATGGTTATGAATCAGGGTTCTTGGCAGCGTTCTAAGAGAGTAACAAGCAAAAATACCCTGAAATTACATGGGGTTAGAGAGTAAAAAGGCCATAGGACAAAGAATATGACAAAAATACAACATGAAAAAGACCAAATGTAGAAACATAATTTCATTCCAAAAGCATCAGTCTGGTCTCTTGGTAATCTGAATTAAATTATCAATGTGTCAGCATATTGTAACTGATGTTTCAACTCTATACGGTTCAGAGATTATGGCAAATACTCACAAACTTGAGCATGTTCCAGTCAAATACATAGTCATAAGAGAAGCCCTGTCTGTGGAACAGGTTCCTGAAGAGTTGCCTTAGGTACGAGTAATCTGGCTTGTCATCAAAGCGCAGGGAGCGACAAAAATTTAGGTAGGTGGCAAACTCAGCTGTGACAAAAAGAGAGAAAACATGTCAGCTGATGTGACTGACTTCTTGATTAACATGGTTCATTATCGAATAACAAAATCATTTTAAATCGTTTTAAATTAAGAAAGCCTTATAAAAACGTAGACTCACAGGGGTATCCCTTGCAAAGCACCTCTATAGGAGTCGACATTTTCTTCTCACTGATTCGTTCATACTTCTGCCTCTTGGTAGCAGCCTTCAGGCCTTGCCAAGGCAGCGAACCCAGATTAAAATACATGAGAACGTAGCCCAAGGACTCAAGGTCATCACGCCTTGACTGCTCTGTATAGAAGAAAACAGGACAAAGACCAAGATAAGAGGAAGAAAAGGGATGTTACTGCACTTAAATTCAATGTCTAAAAAATGCAGTATAGTTATATATATATATATATGGGTTAATTAATTCTGATCTTAACTGGATTTATTATCAAACCGGTCTATGAGTGTATTTTTATTATTATTTTTTTACCAATCCCAAGATGTGTGTTGATTGAGGCATAGCGTGCGGTGCCCGTCAGGTTCTTGTTCTCGCGATAGGGGATGTGCTGATGTGTGCGAGCGTCGCGATATTTTTTAGCCAGGCCAAAGTCAATGATGTAGACCAGGTTGCCTTTTTTGCCAAGACCCATCAGGAAGTTATCAGGCTTTACATCTCTGTGGATGAAGTTCTTTGAGTGAATGTACTCAATGCGACTGATCTATAGTAAAGAAGAACAAAATACAAGACAGTTACACTACGAAGCCATGCAAATATGTATGCATTAGCTCCGCCCTAGCACAACCGCCACATGCTTCCCTCTTTCGGACAGCTCATTCCGTACATCAAAGTCATGTCACATTTTGAGAGGAAGACCAGGGCAGATTAAAGGATTTACTGAGTAGACCCGATGACTATTATGTTAATCTGTGTAAATCACTAGCCTGTTTAAGTGTCCAAGTCCTGTTAAATTCCTATAAATTTTTCCAGATATTTGCAGAAAATGAATTCAGATTTTTTCCCCCCCAATTGTCTTATGTTCATAAATGCAGTCTTTAAGGGTTTGTTATTTAGATAAATAGAGCAGACTCTCTCTGCTGGCTACTAGTACTATAGGCATCCCCTTCTGTAGGAAAAGCTCAGTATTGGACATGCCATCCATCTCCTCTGATTCATACATAGTGGTCTGACTGCAAGATTTAAAAAAAAAAAATGTCTTTGCAGTATTGACGCAACTGAAAAACAGAATAATTTACAAACATGGCATACAGCACACTGACACAGTGATATATGCCCATATAAACAATGAAACATTCTCTGCTCTCATTTTCAGCTGCTCTGGATTGGACACTGGTCAGAATGTAAAGTAAACATATATGCATGTGTGTGTCTGTTGGGTAGGCAGTCACCATCTGATCAGCAAGCAGGAGGACAGTCTTGAGGCTGAATTTGCGGGAGCAAAAGTTGAAGAGATCCTCCAGGCTGGGCCCCAGCAGCTCCATCACCATCACATTGTAGTCCCCTTCTGCTCCACACCACTTTATTGTTGGGATGCCCACTGCAAAAACAGGAGAATAAATGCAATGTGAATACAAAAATGCCAGCAACAACACCTCCTTATGACGTGTTTCACCCGCTAAAGCCAAATATCCCCTGTGAGGAAGAAATGAAGCTGGCTATAGTTGCATTGCCTGGGAAGATTTGAAGATTTGGCTCTGCATTCTTTGCAGTCACCACTACAACAGTTTTCTGTGCTGCTTCTCCTATCTAGGGTGATATCGAGAAAATAAACGGCGCTGTGGCGCTGTATTACAACATTACTAACAACCAACCCACTCATCTCACATATTCTATAATATGATAACACTACTTTGATAAATATGCTGAGTTAATTATGGTTGCCTTACAATGGGGGAATACATAAAAAAAAGGGTTATAATTGCTGTAGTTCACTTAATATAGACAAGTGCACACATGTGCAGTGAGCTGTGGGGGATCCTCAGTTAAGTGTTTTAACTGTTTCACTGCCAGCCTTCACAAACTATTTACCCCTTACAACCACTTATTTTTTACACCGGTGTGGAATCAGAGTCCCTAAAATTTAAGGCTCTGAGCTAATTTAATGTTAAAGTCAGTCTATCTCCCTTTGTTGGTTGACTAATGCATATCATTAGCTGCTGAAGCCGCGTATTCATATGGAGGAGCAAAACAGTGGTGGATTTAATACAGGTGCTAAGAGGTCTGGAAAAAAATGATTATGCATGAAAAGAGGAATACATGCATCTCGACTGAACATGAACTGAGAGAGGGGAAATGAGGAGATGAGAACAGAAGTTCAGAGATTAGGATTCCAGCATGCTAGCCAATACATCACCTCCTCCTTGCATCATCTTGTAGATCTTGCTCTCGATGTGGAGCTGGGGGTGTTTGGTCTTGACACATTCCAACTTGATTGCAACCTCCTCACCAACTGAAATATCTGTGCCTGGAAAAAGACAAATGTAACACACATGGTGATCAGTGTAGCTCAATTAAGAAAAAACACCTTCACCAACCTAGTGGCATCAAACCACATAGATAGCTACAATTATATCCAAAAAAAACATTTGAAAACTTGAATAACAAAGTTCTGCCTGCTAATGGACCAAATCCCATTTTTTCCTTTTATGAGTATTTGACAATGCAGGATGCCATAAATAATATTTAGCATTTCTCCATAAAGGATACATGTTTGCAGTGCAGGGTTTTAAAAGTAAGCCTACATAAAATATTTTTAAAAAGCATGCATAGGAGATATGACACTATGATTAAAAGAATTCTAGGGCCGAGCACAGAGCAGCTAAGGTAACTCCTTTGATCAACCTTACTGTGTAACTGTTCGGTGACATTGGTAGTAGCTTCGAATACTATGAAAATACCGCTGAAATCATAGTGCAGCGGTTGTCTTTAACTCATGTGTACGATGAGTTTGTTAGCTAGTCAATTTTAGTGGTAGCGGCAGAGCGGCAGCCTGAAAGAGACACTTATTTTAAAAATCATAACACATCACATGACGTCACACACAAGTCGCCCCTGCCTCAGCGCGCTTTGCAGAGGTGGTAATGAGTCAGGACAGTTGTAATTGAGAAAGTTGGTCATTTTTGACAATTGCCTGACATTTCATAATTTTTTCATCATTGTGAATGTTTGTGTTTGCACAGGTTGCAAAAACTTCAGCCTGTCAGGACACTGAATGAACATGTTCCTAACAACAGAGCTGCTTTTCTAGCTGGGCCAGTTTTGTGAAGGTGAACAGTCTGCACTGTCACATCTGATATGAAAAGTGTAAAGTGTGGTTATGTGCCCTGCAGCAGTCATTTTGGACAGGATCATGTTCCAAGAGATACAATAGAGATCAAGATGGGATGTCTACGCCAGGACTGTGTAGGGCTGATGGCTGCTGTGGTTCCTTCAGTATACACAACTGCTTCAGTTTCACCATCAGTACCAGCTTCTGGTTTTGGTGCTGAAAGGAGCAATGGTTACAAATCAGTTAAAGATTCAGCTTTACAAAAAACCTTTGTAGTCGTTTATAATGTTTGCAAAATTCCCAATTAGTCAGCTCTCTCCCACTTATCTGTCTAACGTGTCAATGTAAAACACGGTGTCAATTGCTTTTTTTGTCAAATCTAATGTTATGATTAATATTTTTCTTGTTGAACTGGGCCTAGCTTGGTCGCTGTCCTTCAAAGTCATAAGTGAAAGTAAACGCAGCACACTTAGAAAACTGAAACATGATGAGACGATAGGCTTAATGGGTTAGGCTAATGTTATCTTCATAACATTGTCAACAGATCAGCAAATGCAAGCTACGCACTTTGAATAGTGTGAAGTAATTTAGGGAGGACTTTGTCCACATTTCAATGTCAACATAAATCGTAAAACATCACAAAGAGCAAAAGAGACAGTTTGGGTGCCAAAATCACAAAACAGCTTTTTTTACTTGGGTATACAATTTCACAAAAAGTCAAAATCTAAGAGCAAGTCACACAGTGTATTTTTCATCACCTAGTTACATAGTGGCTGTCCTCATGTTGATCCATCACAGCGGTCGGGATGTTTTTTCATTTATTGTTAGTGGTTGTTTAAATTATCATCACATACAGACAATTAACACAGTATGTAACAACCTTAGCCCAGCCTTGGGTTGAGGAAACACAGCCTGTAGGACCTGAACTTAATACTGCCATCAGTCTTTTGCTGGCTCACCCTGTCCCTCATCCAAAAAGACGTCTAGTCACAGTGGTGTAGCCTACTGGCTGCCACATCGGTGGTCCAGTGGACAAAAAAAAAAAAACAGTGTTTACCATCCCTCTGCCTCTTTGGCAGCCTTCTTAGTGTGCCCGTTGTTCATAGTGAACATGAGAGCATGTTCCTATTCTGGCCACCAGGTTTAACAACTTGTCAACATGGTGCAACAAAGCTTTGTGTAAGAAACTGAAATGATGTCGTAGCTATTAACACAAACACACATATACGATTACTACAAAAGTACACAACAAGCACCTTTACTGAAGCTGCTAAATAAGAGCTATTTAATAACTGTGCGGCTCAAAGTCCAAGTAGTTGATTTTTTTGTTTCAGTAAATGTGTTTTGTTGCACATTTGTCATGCCAGTAAAAGAAATACTATTCTATTATATGATATTTTAATCAAAACAGTTGAGGCCCTACTATAAAAGTGTCCTGTGTGAATGACAGAATGTCCTCACTTTAAAGGATTTATACGAACATCAGTGTTACATACTCCACCTCAGGAAGGGCGAGCTGCCTTTATATTCACCTTCACTCTGCTTAGGAACATTTGTGATGTAATGTTTATAAGGAATAATAAATATTTCCCCTCAGCTCTGTGCCCTCTGAATGTGAGTAGTTTACAGGAGTTAGCAGGATGGAGAGAGGAAGTACCTGCTAGCTTGATGACGTACACTGAGGTTAACACACACTGACATTCAGGTTGTTCTCATCTCAAGTCAGAAATATCTGAAAAGTTTGCCAAAAAAAGGGCACCAACGGAATAACTGCTAATAAACGTCAGAGCCAGTTTGGGACAACAAATGTCACTCACCTAGATAGATGTCCCCGAAGGATCCGCTCCCGATCTTCCTGCCCAGTCTGTATCGGTTCCCCACTCTCAGCTCCATGTCGCTGCTAACTGACGCTCCTCTGTTTCTTCGTTTGGACCTCAGTAACTAACGTCGCTTCTCCTGGCTGCTAAACCGTTACCTCAGCAAACATTCCAGGCTGTTTAACAGGTTTACGACCCCCTTCATTCACACTCCTCCTATCCCCCAGAATCCCACTTGCTTCGATAACGATCCAAATGTCACCATCCCTTTAATGTCGGTCTGAGCAACGGAGGTCTGTGATATCGCTATCAGCCGATAGAGTGAGACGCTTAGTTTATGTTCTCCCTGTTTTGGGGGTTCATAATTGCCCCAAACATAAGGATGGAGACGGATTTCTCGATGAAGTTCTCCCGTTCGCTTGCAGCTTCACTTGGCTGTCTGTTTTCTTCTTCCACTGTCAAGCTGTCACTCGCTGCTGCCGTCACTTCCCCTAGCAACGGAGGGCAGATTTGGGAAAATCTCCGGGAAAGACGTGCGAATCCTGCAGCTGGTCATTTTCAGGATGAGGATGTTACTAACACACAGTCATGTGCTTGTGGAAAACCCAAGGAAGCCTGCCAGCACCACATTTAACGCTTCTCCATAAATATTTAGCAAACTATTTCTTAATTCAGAGCACCATCTGCATGTCTCATGACATCATTCACTATTATTTTGAGAGGAATAAAAACAAAACAAACTGAAGAATTGTTGTTTTTACTTGTGGTGGAAGCAGGTTTAGCAGGTTGATTGCTAAAGTATAACCTATTAGTTTTTCTGTTAAACACAAAAAAAAACCAACAAAAAAAAACACCTGTTTCAAAGCACAAACAAGACACTGATCCAAATGTCACCCTCCCTTTAATGTCTGTCTGAGCAGCGGAGGTCTATGATACCGCTCTCACCCAACAGAGTGAAACTCCTAGTTTATGTTCTCCCTGTTTTGGGCTTCAGTATTGGCCCAGACATCAGGATGGAGACGGATTTCTCTGATAAGTTCATCCCTTAGTTCACTTCGCTGTCTGTTTTCTTCTTCCTCTGTCAAGCTGTCAGTCGCTGCTGAGGTCACTTCCTCTGGCAACGGAGGGCAGACTTGGGGAAAATCTCATGGCTCTGTTTTCCAATACGGAAGCACATTGCATTCACTGGGAAACAAAAAATTAGACGCCCTATCTCATAATTATGAGATCAGATGAGGAAAGGTGTCGCATCAGCCACTGCTTCACTCAGAAAACTGCACACACATGACATGTGGTATCTTATCTAGATATCCTGTATCACATTTACTTGTAGTTGGGTATTTCGGTGAAGTTGGAAAGATATTCACAGATTCGGACTTCCGGCATCAATAACTCTTTAACGAAACATCATAAACACACAAATTACACGTCTTTACTATCAGTATGAGGTGGACAATATACTACAAGATTATTTTTTTATCAAAAGCAGCTGTATTTGGTGCAGCAGAAATAACATTGGTCTCTATGTGCAGACGGTGTTGTGCAGAGTTATGCCTGCATGCTGAGATCTGCATGCTGCTGTGAGACGCCGTACAATTTTCTACGGCACAGGACTTCTTGATAATGAAGCAATGCTTTTTCTCGGGTTTATCAGTAACTAAAAAACACCCAAAGTACATAGTATATGAAAGCTTGGATTTCTTAGCATAAAAATTTACAATTTAATGGTGCTTCATCTGAAAGAGAACTGTTGCTGTTATCGATCAGCGTGTTTACGCAGGCTACCGCTGGAAACAGCTGTAGGACTGTGTTCTGCCATTCTACTGCTCTATATTTGCACTGTGTGTTTCTGTTTCTTTTCTACAATTTGCACTGGGTGTTCTCAATTATTCTTGCACTGACT
>NW_007579019.1:49985-51985 GCF_000690725.1 Stegastes partitus
CTGCCAAAAACTGCTGTTCCTCAAATGCCTACTTTAGGCTGGTTCTATAAAACTGTATGTTGTTGAATTTTTGTGTAACTTGTAAATTGTACTAATATATAAATTATGCATGGATATGGGGGTGGGTGCTTTGAGTGGTGCAGTAATAGGACAGCCCATGGCTCAGAGATATTTACATGAGTTGATGTTTAAAGTAACCAGGAGATAGGTGGGGGTCAGGCAGCCAGAACCACCAAGTAAGGCTTCAGAACTGATGTACAGCAAAGCTATAGCTGATGTAATTACAGGCCACTTACTAGCTTTCAATCGGATTTTACTGTTTTTGCTTTCAGTTAATGGACTTTGCTTAGTTCTCCTGGAGATGGCATGTTATCAATGTGACATGTAATTAAAAAAAAAAAAAAGATTAAATAATAGTTGACATCAGGTAAGTGGAAACATAATTCTGACATAAAAAATCCTCTGTCATATACATCGTCACCCATAAAGTTGGAATACTTTTTGTTTTCAGACACATTCCTCTTTTATTTCTATTTATACACATCAGTAATCACTGTAGACCAGGTGCAATGATCACATACTGAGTCCCAGTTACCAGGTGAAACTAATTCTGACTTTGGGATCTGACTGAAGAGTGGGATGTCCTGTCCATTCACCATCAACAAGCTGGTGGACAGTGTGCCACAATGTCTTAATGCATTGATCCATGTCAGGGGTGGCCAAACTCAATATTAGCGCCTGAGACACATTTGAAAGAGTAATATTGGACATTCTAATGCATGAATATGTCATTTGTTATATGGCGGGTTGGAAAATTGAAACAAAACCCTTAATCCTTGTCATGTCCAAGAAGTTATGTTAAGTTTAGTTTTTGTCTTGTGTCAATGTGTCATAGTTTCCTGTTTTATTTTGACATGTAACTCTCCTCTTGTTTCAGGTAACTTGCTCCTTCCCCTTGTGTTTCCCACTGTCTGATTGTCTGCCCTGCCCTGGTTGTTTCCACCTATTCCCCATTACCGTGTGTGAGTATATATAGTCTGCGTCTCCTGTGCCAGTTCGTCTTGTCTTTTGAAAGTCAGAGAACCTACGCCAGTCCATGCCACGTTGTCTTGTCAGAGTCAGGTTTTGTATTCTTTTGATACTTTGCTTTGTGTTAACCACAGTCTTGCCTTATGTTATTTTGATACTTTGTCTTGCTCTTTTTATAGTTATAGCTGTTTTTCCTCACAAGAGTGATTTTTTTTGTTATAGAAGATTTTCATCAGTGTTTTTTTTTGTTGCTGTTATTCCTCTCAGTGAGTGATTTTTAGTTGTGAAGTTTTCCTCTGTAAGAGCGATTTTCATTTGAAACTTTGTCATTAAAATATTATTTATTTGTCTCCTGAGTCGTGCATTTGGTTTCACGTCCTAGTTCGGTTGTGGCAGTCCTATTGTTCCATACCTCAATGTTGTTTAAACCTGAATATACAGTTTGCAAAAGTTAATTGTGGTTACATTTTTACTGTGATATGTATATTTTGATATTAATAAAGTTTTAAGAAGATGTACACTTTATCAAGAATACATTGCATTGTCACAATCATTTCATGAGAAGCGGTAAACAAGAAAAAAATAAATATTCCAACTTTATGGGCAACAGTGTATAACATGGCCAAAATCCAAAGTCAGTGTATGTGTCTTCAAAATCAATGATTAGCTTTCTCATGTCATAGTTTAGGGCTGCAAGGTGGATCGGTGGTTAGCACCGTTGCCTCGCAGCAAGAAGGTCGCTGGTTCGTGTCCCGCTGAGGATACCCAGGATTCTGTGTGGAGTTTGCATGTTCTCCCCGTGCAGCGTGGGTTCTCTCTGGGTTCTCCAGCTTCCTCCCACACAGTCCAAAAACAGGTTGAGGTCTGATGTCGGGGTCTGTCCTCTGGGCCGCTGGTGACACCGACCCCTGCCTATAGCGTGAGCGAGGTGCTGGGGTTGGCAGTACCAGTCTTGGACTGCTGGCAGTCAA
>NW_007579019.1:53146-57321 GCF_000690725.1 Stegastes partitus
GGGGGAGAAAGTGCAACCAGGTTTCCACAGTTTAGCCAATCCCCAGCAGCTCCTAGAATATATAGCTGAAGTCACTTCCTCACTCCATTCTGGCTGGCTGGCGTAGTGCAAGAGATGGACCTACACAGTCAACATTATTTTCCCCCAAAATCCCCTCCATTCAGCAGTGAGTTACATCTGTTTTGTAAGGAATGTATCATCACCAAACAGCTCCCACGACTACAGCAGTTAACATACCTGAGTAAATTGTTTGAGTACACTGTTGCCATGTGTCCTTGACTAAAACATTCTCTGATTTGAATTGTGTTTTGGAGTTTCCGTAGTGTGTTATGTTGTGTGACAAACAACTTGGGAATGATAAAGTAAATAAATAATTAAATAATAATATAATAAATAATCATTCCTTGTGCTATTTCAAAGGTCATAAAAGAAAAAAGAAAAATTAACCAACTTTCCACAGAGTGTATAGGGAATTATCATGGTCTTAAGAAATAAATGAAACTAAAAACAAGCTATTTCGTTTCTAACTTTTCCTAAATATAACTATAACACTATAAAACCATTAAAAAATGTAATATCCGGTCGTGTGTTTAAATGTGAAGCCATGTCAGCAGTCCTGAACCCTTTCTTTGTGTAAGCAGCAGTGTGTGTATGTGTGTTTGTGTGTTAGTGCAGCCCTTCTCTTTCTCATGGCTGTCTGGGTGACTATGACTGTTGGCCAGTTTCTTGACACCTCAGAGCTCAAAAATGGGGAAGAGAAAAGACAACAACATGAAATAATCATCTGTGCCTTCCTAAGTGTCAGTTAAATATAAAACATTAATACACATGTTCTCCTTCCTTTTCTGTATTCGCTGTCTTTGTCCTGTGTATATACCGTATACCTGGGGAGACAATTAAAAAAGAGGACCAAAAAGCAAAAGTGAGTAAAAGGTGCTTATATGCTAGAGAAACATGAAAGGTAGATGATGCTGGGCGAATGTAGCTGCTGCCAGTCTTTTTGTCAATAGTTGTGATTCCAGTGGTTGGCTTGGCACCCTAATCTCATTTTTGTCTACAAATATTTACACTGGATAGTTCTGTATACATGTTTTCTTTGATGTATGCCCACTGTTACCTAGACACTCAAGTACAGAAGTCTTGTTCCTCACAATGAAGTGGAAAAATTAGCTTGCCTAAACGAATTCCAGAACAAAATTCTAATGATGAAATAAAGGCTACAGTGAAGGACATCCATCCAGTGGTGTGTTCTTCCCAAAGCCGTCCCCATTGCCTTTTCATGTGCGCTCTTGCTGCCCAGTCCTAGGAGTTTTCAATGAAATCATTTTGGTTCACAACAGCTCCCTTTTATAAGTGACAGTTGGTATATAATNATATATAATATGAACATTTAAGGCAAATGAGAGATGGTCAAGCAGAAATAATTTTTTAAAATGTGATGACTTGAGATGGAATGAAACAGAGAAATACAGGCACAAATATAATTACAGTAAATCAGACAAACACAGACTCACTCATACATTAATCATTCCATCTCAAATCATCAAGACTTTTCTGCTTGACCATCTCTGAATTTCTTGAAACGTTTTTTTTTTTTTTTTTTGCAAAAAATCTGAATATTTTAATTTGTGTGTGAAATTGTATCTCAATATATTAAATACTTTTCATGGATACATTGTGCTAACGATTGCCCATCAACAATGAACAAATTTTGTGGTACAGTCAAATTTCAGGCTAGGTCTGAGTGACAATATCACAGGAACTAAGTAAAATTAAGTAAATTAATTCTCATCATGCCATTGATTCAGTCCATCAAAAAATCTGTGATTATGTGTTAACTGAAATATAATACAAGATGTAAGTTGTCACACAAAAAAATAAAAATAAAAATGCAAAGTAAGATATATTTCATGCTGGTGCATTTCAAACTTCAAATTTGAAATAAAATAAGGGACATTTTTATGACAACAGCAGTGTCTTCATTTACAGAATGTAATCATTTTACATAGTTAATTTACAGTAATTAAAAACAAATCAGTAATGCCTGGGAAGTCTAATATTTGCTGTGATCTAAATACAGAACCCTATTACAGTGATGACACATGCAGTATTGTGATTATTACTGCAATATCGACAGTATTTTATATTTACTCTGAATAAATTTGCAGTCGTAAAGTGTACTGCAGCAGCTTAATTGCCAATTGCCCCAGCTGGCTGCTGTAAACTCAAAACGATTAGTTGAGCCAAGCATCAGTTTTTGGAGACAAAGAGGAAGTTGTTGTTATTAAACTGAGTTTGGGACCCAAATGCACCAACAAAGAGAGATTTATTCACAAACCTGCTACAAAACCAAACCACAGTCCAGATGAGTCAAAAGCATTGGGGGCTGGCAAAAATTAACCAAAAATCCATAAAAGTAAATACAATTAAAGAAGCACAAAAAGGCTCAAAAAACTAAATGCGCAAATCTGAGTGAAACAACAAACTAACAAAAACAGGGAGACAAAAGACTATTTAAACACTTAGAACTGATTGGGGAGAAGTGAGGGGTTTTTAGCAGTTTCACTTCAGGCTACTGGTGACATCTAGTGGAAGTTTAGAAATAATGCAATGAATTACTGAAAATCCTCAAGGATAATCTGAGCTAGTGTGCTTTTCAGGAAGATAGAGTCATGGACTACAGATATCTGGTGAAACTGCAGTGGATGTGGGAGTAAATATATACTAAATGGAAACTCCTTATTGTCATTGTCATTGAGTCATGTATGCAGGTTTTGTGCACTGACAAACACTAAAACCAAACTGCCAAAAACTGCTGTTCCTCAAATGCCTACTTTAGGCTGGTTCNTACAAATACCTCTGTATGTGTTGACAACTCCTTGTATGCATTGACAACTCAGTCCTCACCGCTGTCTTCTCAGGAGTAAGCTACAGCCAGGCATCATTACAGGAGTGGTATAGTGTGAATTATCAAAGCCATGTTTTGTGCACCAAGTGTATTAAGTGTACGCACTGTACGGCAAATCTGAAGTGGGGTTGCAAGTGTTACTTATACATCGGCCGTTTATTACCTGCAGTAGATCACAATCAGCTCGGCCTCATTTTGGAGTTGGACACTACAGTTGAAAAATATAAATAGTATTTATAATCAGCTTATATTGAAATAATCTTAAATGTATGCTGTATTTAGTCAATACATCATAGATTTAAGATGATATCATTTTTAAAGTACTGTCTTTTGTGGCTAAAATTCAGATTTTGTGCCTTGTCCATCGCCGAAATTGGGCTGTGGTAATCGTGGCTAATGCAGGTAATAAACTGCATCTAAGTACAACCCCATTTCAAAAAAGTTACACTATCGCTTTAACTTGGTGCAAAGTTACTCACCACTATAAAGCATGAGTTGAATAGAAAATTTGGCAATCAACAAGAAAGTGCTCCCATCTTATTCCAGGTATAACCACGGTGCGTAAGGACGCACACAATTTATTCAACAATACGATTAGCTATCCCTTAAAATAAAAGAGACATGTCCCAGGTAAATTGTCACATCTTTTCTTAGCCATCATCACACTCAGTACCACCAGGGGTTGATTTAATATAGCCATCAGCACGTAAAATGATGGGGATGAACTGACTCTGTGATTTCATTTCTTGACATTTATTGTTACATTTCCGTTTCAACCTTTACCTCCATCCCACATAACAACCCACAGCGAAAATAATAAGTGTAGGGGAGGTTTACCTGGGTGAATGTCATGAAGCAAAACTGGACAAGGCCTTTGTCGAGAAGTTCACCAGTGAAGATCCCTTCATCCTTAAGTTCTCCAATTTGCTGGATCCAGTGTTCAACGTCTTCCTTTCTCATCAGCCCCCACCAGCTTTGTAGTCTTTGGTTTGCGGCGCTTGCACCCGTTATGTAGCTCCTTTCTCCTGCCCCCATCGTCATCATTTAGCCGCAAATACTGCTGTATGTCTCTTATGCATTGTCAGTGCCCATGTCGATGCGGAGGGCAATATAGTCATATTATCTTCGGGAAAATCTGTCTATGCATCCATTGAGGTATATTCTATAAATACTGCCTTCTGGTCAGACGTCATTAGTGTCTTTATCTGTCTCTCTTTTAATAATACACACAGACAGATGTGGGTCATTCCGTCTCAAATCATCAAAC
>NW_007579019.1:62457-80948 GCF_000690725.1 Stegastes partitus
TATCACTAGTTACACCAGGTTGAGCCACAAATGGTGTCATCAAATTCATAAAGTGCTTGTGACCAGGTCTACTGCCTCATTAGGGCCAAAACCTCCTCAAAGGTAGGTAAGTGAGTAAGGTTATTCACCCAATGTTTGGATCGTGGTTACCACAAACCTGCAGTTTCAATGTAGTTTAAATCCCAATTCTCCCAGCCACCTGTGTCCGCTGGGCCTCTCTGACAGATTTAGTTGTTCTTTCACTTCCTAATTTTTCATCATTACACACTTCACTTATATTTGATTAAACATTTGACCAGACAGGCAGTGTAATCAACACCAACTTTGAAACACATATGTATGTTATCCTTTCTTAATAGTTACATCATATGTGTAGAAATAATCATCACACAATTGTTTCATCACAACCCAAAATGACTACGTTGCTTTTCAGCATCCATCTCCTCTGACTGTTTTCTTTTGAAAGTGTTCTCTCCTTCATGGATCTGAGTTACTTGTTGCAGTTGGCAGATGAGGTATTGATGTCATGCAGGCAGAGAAACTGACAATCACTTCTGCCTCTGGCTGTAATTGGTGGCGACATGCAGATGGATTAGTTGACAGCTCGCTTTGGTTCTGGCCAACGTTCTGGTGGACATTCTGAATTCTCTGTAGTGGAATGGGTCGAAGATTTTAATTAACCTATATTAATTTCCTGGAGACTCATCCTGACTCTAAGCATAACTAATATCAGCAGTATAAGAGAATTAAAGTGTCTACTTTTGTGGTGGCTCAATGAACCAGAACAGCAGCACTCAGACTCTATGTTATTTGCCAGACCTCAAAATTGCTTTGCCCGGCTGTGTCGCATTTTGGTGCCCAGTGCAGAACACAGGGTGCACAGGTGGCAAATGAAGCACAGCCTCATTTTAATGGTGTGATGGCTCTGGTGTAGTGTTACTTTGCAGTCTTTCGAAAATGTGCTTTCAATGATAATCAAGCATTTCTATCCTGATTTATTGCATTTTTTAATATAACAAATCAAAATCTTCTGTAAGGCAATGAAAACAATGACACAGTTTAAGGTGGGAAGATCATTTCAGTGACCAGAATGCCTTTAAGGACTTACTGCTTGTGGTGTCATTATTAGCAAACAAATGCACTCACTGACTTGTCTGTGGGGAATAGAAAGAGAGAAGAAGTGGCAAGTGGGAAGGTGTAAAGTGGGGTTGACACCACTTATAGCCTGTTCTAGTACCTATTTTCAAGTTGTTAAAACAGTAAAATAGGCCTCAATAACTTTAGAGTGAATGTCAATGTAGTTTTATGCTACTCTCTCCCCTCTTGCCTCCCTGTGTACTTTAATAGAGACATTAAAAGATTCATGTCTTCTGCTTTGTATTTTTCCCCCTCCTCTAACTCCCATCCTCCCTGTTGTCCCTGTTTGTAATTAAATGTTTCAGGATGCTGCCCTGTGTGTGTCTTTGTGTGCGTGTGAGAATACATGAGAGCAGACAGAAGAGAGGGAGTGACTGTTTTCCTGTCCTTGCCTGCTTGCGCATTCTTTTTCTTTGCAGCAGATGCTCTTGTTCTGCCTTAACAGCCAAGGAATCAAACTTAATTAACACTAAATAATTAACTAAATAAACTTGCTAAGCACAGCAAACCCACACACACATGCAGATACTCATATGCTATCTGCATCATCTTCAGGGAGCGGGTCACTTGGGGCCGTTAGAAAAGAGTGAAAGTACTGTAAATGTTGCAGAGGAGCTTGAGGTTATAAAACAAGCTCATTTTCTAATCTGTTAAGTAATTAATGTACCTAATGTTGTCATTAATCATGTTGTACAGTACAGGTAGCACACTGACAATGTTCGGTCTCTAAGGCCATGATTGTCTCTGTGTGCTATCTGACATACAGTATATTGCTTCTGTGGTTCATACTGTGTTAAAGTTGTTTTGCAGTTACTAGAACTTCTAACCAAAATGTTGTTTTAACATCATAAATATCCATTTCAACAATCATTTTGCTGCTGCTGGTAACATGTTTAAAAGCACTTGGACCACCTCGGTCCACTGCTTATCCTGATTCCCAGGTAACAGCAAGGTTACATCACATCTTTCCAACTGACTTGGCTGAGGCTTTACAAGGCTCTAGGAGTTTTTAAAAAAAATTTGGTTTTAACTTGTGCATACACTCACGTCTGGAAGGCCACCTATATTGTCCCTTTACAAAAGGGCTGTGATTATCTATACACCGCTTAATCCTCAGTGGGGTCGCGGGGGGGGCTGGAGCCTATCCCAGCTGACTTAGGGTGAAGGCAGGGGACACCCTGGACAGGTCGCCAGTCTATCACAGGGCCACACTTAGAGACAGACAACCAAGCACACTCACAGTCACACCTACGGACAATTTAGAATCACCAATTAACCTCAGCATGTTTTTGGACTTGTGGGAGGAAGCCGGAGAGAACCCACGCTGCACGGGAAGAACATGGAAACTCCACGCAGAAAGATCCCGTTGCCCCACCGGGACGTGAACCGACAACCTTCTTGCTGTGAGGCAACAGTTGAAAGGAACATGTGGACGTTGATGAATATATAATGAATATACGTGTTTCAAAGTGCATGGACTGGTCAAATCTGACACTAAGGTTTCTAAGACTGCTCTTTATTGTAAAAGACAGGGATCAAATACCACCTTAGGGACCATGCTGGCTAAACCAACAATGAGAACCTCAGGTTAGTCCAGATTAAGCTGCACTTAACTGTTCAACATCCAGTCCCTCATAGTTAATTCTTCAATATGTGTATCCCTCTCTTCAGACATGCAGCTGCAAAAGTGGCAGGAGATACATTTAAAGTAGATTTGTAGAATGAAAAGTGTAGAATTGTAGGGATCAAGTGACACTGAAAAACTCCTATCAGAGAAGTATGAGGACTGAAACATATCTTAAATGAAGACATTGCAACAGTCTGAAAATAATGTTATATACATACAGATTATAAAAAATACTATTTAAAAACAAACAACAATTTATGGCACTATTTTTAAAAAGTTTTAACTACATTGTTGAGAATTTGGAAGAGATGAATGGACTACTTCAAAAAAAGAAATTCTGAAAAGCTCTCAACAGACAAATGTTAAGAATTTAAATATCAGAATATATAAATTGCTGTGATAAACATCTTTCATTCGTTTCCTTTGTAAATTCACGGTTGTGACAATAAGTGTGTGAGTGCATACCTGTGTATGTTTCATGGACCAGCATCAGCAGAGCTCAGTAAGGTGTGTAAAGCAGTAATGTGCTCTAGCCTGTGGTGACATGCCCAGTACCCTCCACAAACACCGATCACCCCCTGTCCAACAACAACAACAACAAACAAACACACACACACACACACACACACACACACACACACACACACACACGCACAAAGCTTAGTGTGTGGCCCAGAACAATAAGGCCTCATTTGGTGAAATGAATCTTTCTGCCACTGAGGCTCTTCCCTCGAGGAGCCTAATCGCACTCAAATAAATGACTAAACTCTGTGTGAATGTCAGTGGGTGCCTGTGTCAGACCCAGTAAATTAACCAAGAGCACAGGACAAAGAGATAGAAGGTGCTGCTTTACAAGGCAACACAGTATTTAGGGCTGTTGAGGGACTGCCATCCCAGGTGAAGTAAATGTGCAGGTATATCGTGAATGGTGTATAACTACTTATTTTTTAGTTTAGGCATCATATTCCCACTTCTAACTCCTATTTGATGTGCATTATTCAATTGTGTGCTGCACATCAATGTTTCCTCCTAGACATGTTGCATATTCTTTCTGTGCTTGCATAGGTTCTTCCTGGGTGCCCTGGCTTCCTCCCACAGTTCTAAATTGTCTGAAGGTGTGAATGTGAGTCAGCGAGGATAGGCTCCAACCACCCCATGACCCTATGGATATCTTCCACTAGAGGCTGCCTGTTCGTTAGTTAATGGGGCTTTGTACAGAGATGCCCAACAGCTCCTTGGGAAAGATCTCATACCAAAAAACTCTATTACCCATGCAAAGAAGCATTCGTTTGAAACATTCACATGATAGGTGTCTCAGAATTTTCTAATGGTGGGCTCTTAAGAGACACCTCCTCATCTTGCCACTCTCCAGAAGAGACCATTAAGAAAAGAAAAATATAATATGCTCATCATCTCATTGGTCATGTAATGTATAGTCTTCAGCAAAGGCTTTGAAAACTTCTGGCAAGAAGCACGGACCAGCCTGAACAGTAGTCTTTTGGATCTGCTGGAAAAGCAGTTCTGTGAAGCTTGGGGTTTGGACCCAAATGCAGACACTGAAAGAAATGTGGTAAAAAGAAGGATTTATTACAACAGAAGTCACAGGGCAGGAGGTGGAGGTTGAGGGCTGGCTGCTGGCTCAGAGATGGATGGCTGGAGAACAGTGTGGAGTGGCCAAGGGAAAGCTGAAGGCTGAGCACAGTTGAGCACAAATGAGATTCAGCAGCATGGCACACAGGAGGATCTACATAGTAGAGCGAAGATGCCAGGTAAATTAAAATCACAAAAGCATGTGAAGCAGAGGTACTCAGCTGAATCACTGAAGAAGACACTAGAGCCACTGTAGTACTACCAAGGGAGTGGGAAAATGTGGCACCAAAGTGGAGAAGAGCCCAGGGTTTTATGGAGGGGTTGATGAGCTAAATTAGTCATTTGTCTGTCATGTGCCTCATCTGCTGCCACTGGGAGCCAAGCTACGCCCTTTGCCACACACTGCAGAGCAGAAAGGGATGAACAGAAAAAGGAGGGAGGGGAGACAAGCAAGAGAAAAACAAACCAAATCTTACCAAAAACACTGAACATAACAAATTCGCTTAGGTAAGGCACTGAAGTCTTTATAAGATGACCGAGGTTAACACAGCCAAAGAGATGTCAGACCAATTAAATCACTGGACTGGGGCTGTAGCAGGAACATTTTTTTAACAAGTTCGTCATTGCTTAAGCCTTTAGCCTTCCTCCTGAGCAAACAGGCTGTGTTTGTCCATGCCAGACCTAATGGGTATAGCAGTCTCTGTGCTGGCTAAAGCCTAAAGACTGAGACACATGATTCAATGTCTACCAAGCCTTGTCCTCTCTCCTGTACTGCAGGTACAGTATTACTGATTTTAGCCAATGCTTCCCTATTTTTGCATCGCCAGTTCATTCTATCTCGCTGACACAGGGCCGTGTAGAATGATCTTGCTACACCGTATCATAATTCTGTCATAGGGGGGAGATATCTTGGGTGTGTTTGTATTTCTTTAAATCATCATAATCATCTTGGATGGAGCTAAGAACAGGATGCACCCACAGTGCTTACTCAAATTAGTGATGAGGCGATTAGGGTTAGCAGAGCATTTACATGCCAGGAGGTAAGCACTGCCATTTAAATGGATAATTCACAGGGGGGGGAAAAGGCAGGGCAACTTTATTGCATGATCCAAACTTCCTGCAAAACTTCAAAGTTTTCAGATGTTAGATAAATTGCTGAAAGATAAAGAAGATTTTGAAAACAGTAACACATAGATATTGGAAAGGTATTGAGAAAGCTTTGTACAACCAATGGTAGACCAATACCTGCACCCTACATCCAGTGAGTTACACTAATGCTGCCCTGACCAGAAGAAATCCACAACTCTGAAGAAATCCACCCCTCAGTAGTCTCGCCTCCTTAATGGCTCAGACATTCTGGCACACACACTCTTGATGACACCCTCCCAGTCTGTCCCCTGAAACTTCTCTGTTCCAAAAAAACAACTAAAACTTTCATGCCCTGCTTTCCCTAGCAGAGGTTCCCTGATAACTTTAGTGTTTCTTTGTCTGACCACTTCACCTTTGCTAAAGATGCCTTTTAATATATAAACTATTAGCCAGGAAATCCACATCCTCTGATCTCTAACATATTAATGTCAACAGCATAAGTTAACAGCACCGATGAGGGATTCTAAGACAGTCCTGGTAGAGAGAGAGAATCAGAGGGATGCAGAGAGACTGTCAATACAAGCATCAGATTGTTTTTCTGACTGAACTTCAGCTAAGCTTCATTTACCAAAAAATAAATAAATCTAAACACCACCCTCTGTCCGCTTTCTGAAAGGGTGAATATTATTAGGTGGAGCTACTGCTTTGTCTTTAAATGTATAATCTTCACTATTGTTGTTGTTGTCATTATCAGATCCACATTTGCTTGTTTGTTTCTGTGAAAAACAAAAGCTGTAAATGAGATCTATAGCTGGAGGTGTACAGAAAGACTTTTACATCTTCCATCTTACAAGTCTTTTTCTAATTTTCTTGCCCTACTATCCCTCTTCTAAATGTCTGAAGCCATTTGTTTTATTCAGGCTTGCAGAAAAGGGAAAAATAGAGAGAGAGAGAGAGAGAGAGGATACGAGTGGTGGAAATAAAAGTGTTCAAGAACAGTAAACAGAAATGGAGGAGGAGCAGAAGAAGAGGGCAGTGGAAGTCGATAGTGTTGTAAACACAAACTGGCATCCACTCCGATTGCATTCCTTCATTTTAAATACCTGCTGGCTGAACTGCCCATCTGTCTTCAGGCCAGGTGTGTGTGTGTGTGTGTGTGTGTGTGTGTGTGTGTGTGTGTATATGCATGAGGACAGTGTGTGTGTAGGTGACTGAGATAGATGACCACTGGTAAATAAAGCTATTCCTCACAATCAACAGTGAGCAAGGCCACTGGCCACACAGTGTACACTCTCTCCCATGTTAACACTGTGTATGTGTGTGAACATGCTAAAGGCTTCTTGATACAAACCATCTATAGTTATATTTGTTGTGCAATATATAGTAGTATATGAGGTTTGTAATGGCTGTGTTTTGTGCATGTGAAAAAGAAAAAAGAAAAGTTCATGGTTGGGGATAACCCTCTGAATCCCACACGTGCTGATGGTTTTTAAAGACATGTTCTCTTTAAAAATCCCCCAAATGACACCATTTATGTGCCCAAAACTGTAAAAACCAACAAATTGTCTTCTGGTCCTTGAACTTCTCATTTATATTGTGCCATTATGTTTCAAAACTTTTCTAAAGCTAAGCATAAAGTCAATATGTTTCATCAAAATTACTCTAATATGCTTCCCTAATTGAAAATGTTGTCAAAAAGAAATCATTTGCAGTATCCAGATTAAATAAAAACTAAAAAAAATCTGCACTCCAAGGCCAACAGTGACTCAGATTTAAGGACTTTTTTGGACTGAACTACATGCAGGTCATGTTTACGTTGGACAGAAAGGAGACAAGTATAGAACAAAAAAGTTTAAAAGTAATGAAATATCTATGCATACATGTACATTCACTATTTATTTCCAAAAATGATGTCCATCTTCGAAGGTTCTAAATTTTTGTAAAATAAATAATCAAAGAAATTCAATTTATGTTTGTTGTTTTTCATGATTTATGGCTCTATGACTCTGTTGTGCTTTACAAAAGAAATTTCTGATTACCTTCCACATCTGGCCATGACTGTGCTGTTTCCATAGATGTGTATTGCTTCATATTGCAACGAAAAATAAGCCCATAGTGAATAAAAAATGTGAGAGGAGGAAAGTACGACCAGAAACCGCTTAAAGTTGAGAGGGTCAAAATATACCCGTACACAACCTTATTAGAAGATAAACGTCTCGTTACCTAAAATAAGAGACCATACTAGCAGAGAACTTTAGGCTATGGACTCATGAAGTGTATTTCTGAAATTTGCATTTTTGTAGAGATAACGAAATAACCCGCATATCAAAAAAAAAGACACTAAAAGGGACCCAGTATGCTTAAAGGTGACACCAAGGGTTCCTGACAAAGGACTATCATGTGATGAACTTGGAGTGAGACTGAGCTTGAAAAATCCAGTTACTCTCTGTTTGAACTTCTGTGTGAACTTTCTCCCCCTTCCTTTACTCTCCCAACTAACAAGTACACTCATAACTCTCTTGATTACTTTTATCTTATGTCAACTATTCCATTTATTGCTCAGCATCCACTGTGAAGCAGTCAATAGTCATAAAAGTGACCTCTGGCAGCATGAGTACTGCCATGACAGCTATCTGATCTGAATGTATATATTGATGAAGTACCCTTTTAAAAAATGTTACATGACACGGAGGGAGCTGCATGAAGAAGAGAATGTAAAACCTATTGTCAACAATTATTTTCACTCTTGAGTACTATAAATGATCAATGTTAATTATCTTTACAAGAGTAAAAGTTAATATGTAACTGGTCGCAGTGATCAAATAACTTTTGCAAACATGTTCTCTAGCTGGCTCAGCCTCTCTTTAGTATCAACAGCTGCTCACAGAGGTCCATTCAAACATGATTCCCATTGATTGTTAATTTTTGCTCAAGGTCCATTCACCTCTGTCAGCTGAATCAGTCCACCTGAACCTCGAGTGACAGCAAATCGTAGGATGTCACAAAAAGTCAACACTAATTGTCAGTAATTCTCCACACTAATTGCTTGAAGCTCACTAAAGAACACATTCAGCAGTTATTGCCATTCAATTATAACCAATTATGAATAAATAATGGTGCAAACAGAGCAGGTGTAGTTTGCAGGAGGCTTTCATTTTATTCGTTTTCTATGTGTTGAACTGGCAAATTGGAAATTGGACAAGGTGAGTTTTGAATAGAGTTCCAGTGGTTCAAACATTAATTTGTTGCCCTCAGAGTATAAAGGGGCCAAAGTGGTGTAAAGAGGAAAAGAGGGATTTAACAATCATTTAAATCCATACCTGCAACTTCACTAGCTTCTCTTATAAATAAGAAATGTTACGTGGTGGTAAAGTGCAGGTCCTGGTAATGGTGTGGTGAGCATGACTAATGGTAGACTGCCTGTTTGTGTGTTTGTGTGACATCTCTTAATAACAACAGCATGAGAAGGCTGACACTTCTCCTGTGCCTCTGAAGAGACCATTTTAGTGGGGATTTATTTTGTGGAATGAATTACTCTGTATAATTAAAAACCTTAATCTTTTTTTCCCCACAACAAAACAATTTTGTTCAAACCCAGGGAAGCAATCCAAAATTAATTTATCGCACCACTGAGTAGTATTAATACTTTGCCAACCTCCCCCCCCTCCCCCCAGCCAACCATCTACATCCTTATCTCTGACATGGGTTATGTGATATGAGATGATAGGCTGCATATTGTAACATGGGGTATTCGCTGTGTAATCATCAGGAGCGCTGCAATACACAATGGATGCTTGGTATTAGCTCTAATAAACTGTCTTGTGGGGACCATCACTGCATGGACATTAAGATGAAATCATAATTAAAAAGTCTTAGCACATGGATCTTTGTAACCTAACATGAGTCAGTGCGTGTGCGTTTACAAACTTACACTTGATGATGTCACAAATACAGAAGCCCAGATTTACCTCTTGTTCACACATGTGAACACAAGTTATAGCAGCTATGTCAGTTTAACTTCAGATGTTTTGTAGTCTTACATGGAACATGTTGTGTGATTTGGATAATACTTCAGAACCATGTATTATATCCATTGCCAGCAGTTTCTAGTATTTGTGTGTAACAACTGTAATTTATGGTTATTGTTAGGAAAGCATGAATGCTCTGTGACAGAATGACAGAAGCATACCAGACTTTTATATCTGCTGTGATATTTCTACCCTGAACACTGCAGCGGAACTTTTGACAATGTCCTGTAACCGGAAAAAGGAAAATAGAGGGTATCAGGTTTCTAATATCTACTCTGGAGAACTCCATTTAGCAAACCGACAACTCCAGTCAGTAACCCTTTGGTGGCCTGCATGGCCCTTGTCATCCTTTTCTATACAGTTAGACCACTTAAGTCCCACAGAGGACAGAGAAAGCTGCTAACACAGCAAAATCTATTGTCTTGGACAGTAGCAACAAAGGGAATTCTTAGTACACAATAGAAGGTGATGACAAAGTGCTGCAGAAGAGGATCAATGTTGTGATGCGTACAAGGATGGTTGTTTCTCCATCTGTGTGTCAATGCAGTTTGTGTGTGTTGTGTGTGTTCTCTGGTTGCTGTGGTGGAAAGGGAACAGAAAGAATGTGAGGTGGGAAGGGATCAATGATGCATTTGTTTTGTTTAGGTAAATGATTGTGGTAGAGACAGACATCAGCACTCCGTCTTGTGTCCCTAAGGAGATAGAAGACAAATGGCTATCAATGTCCTATCATCCCTCTCTGTCATTGTGTGGGCCAGGCACCCATGGTTTGCTGGGTATGGCTGCGAGCCAGACAGGTAGACTGTGATGGCACTCACTGGGTCCGTGTGTGTGTCTATACAAGAAGCCAAAACTCAGCTGACCTCTGACATTGTGACAGACTGTTTCATACTTTAACTGTGCCTGAAAGTCAAATTAAGACAAAAAAAGACAGTAAATGAGCCAGTTTTTATTGTGATTGCAATTAACTGAGACAGTGCCATGTGAACCCCAGAGAATAGTTTGTTCATTTGTGTGATTTAAAATGAATTTTTACTTTAGAAGGTTAACAGTCCCACCACTCTTCCAATCAATTTCTTTTACTGGAACCAGTGTCACAAGGGGCCTGGACTACCAAACAGGATTTGGGTTAATGAGGAAATTTTAGGTTTAACTCTTGATTTTTAAGGTAATAATGGTGGTTTAGTTTGAATTGTGTACCTGTATTTATCCTTTACATGTTCCCAAAACCACAACAAGTCATCTCATAGCGCTTAACAAAGGCAGAGACAGAAACACCCAACAATCCAAAATATTTGGATTCCCTATAAGCTTCAGCAGTCTGCAAGCAGTCCACAACAGTGGGAAGGAACCGAAAACTCCCACGGGGGAAAAAAAACGTCCGACAGAACCAGGCTCAGGAAGGGACGGCCATCTGCCTCGACCGGTTGGGTGGATGTAGGATGGATTATAAAATTTAGTTTACAGTTAAACAAGTTGTTGGAAGTTATTGTCCTTTTGTAACAGGAGGCATCACGGTGGGGGCAGCAAGACGTAGAGGTGAGGCCAGCGGGTGTAATTCAGGAGCTCCAGATCCAGAGACATCCACAGAGAGAGCAGGCGCAGGAGAACCTCGGGGGGAGTCACAGAGTTAGTCATATGTAATGGTGATAGGCAACTATATAAACATATACATACATACACACACATATGTATATATATAAAGAGGAGAGGAGAGGAGAGAAGCCCAGTGCATCATGGGAATCCCCCGGCAGTCCAAACCTATAGCAGCATCACTAAGGGACAGCTCAGATGACTCCCAGCAGCCCTAACTATGAGCTTTATCAAACAGGAACGTTTTTAACCTAATCTTAAAGGTAGAGAGGCTGATTCCATAAGACAGGAGCCTGATAACTGAAGGCTCTGCCTCCCATTCTGCTTCTAGAAACTCTGGGAACCACTAGTAGACCTGCAGTCTGAGAGCGAAGGGCTCTGTTAGGACAATATGGAACAATAAGGTCTTTAAGATACGATGGAGCCTGATCATTAAGACTTTTATATGCTAGAAGCAGGATTTTAAATTGGATCCTTGATTTTACAGGAAGCCAATGGAGAGAAGCTAACACTGGAGAAATATGATCTCTTTTATTGGTTCCTGTCAAAACTCTGGCTGCAGCATTCTGTATAAGCTGAAGGTTTTTAAGAGAACTATTAGGACATCCTGGTTGCAGCTAAAACAATAAGTCAAGTCCAGTCATCATTACTTATCTATCTTTTTTTTTTTTTTAGCAGACATGACCAAGAGTGCTTTTGATTAGAAAAATAGGATTAATAAGACAAATATACCTAATAGGTTTCAATGTTAAGATTAAGACTCTGCAGCATTATTTATGATACCAACGCACCAAAATAACAAAACTTTCCCTGTTAATACTACAAAATTATGTATGGGTCACAAAACAAATCCACAGATTCCATTTGAACAAGCCGCTAAGAGAGAACGAGAACTCCCTTTAAACAGGTAGAGGGAGAGCAGCCATCTGCACTGACTGGTTTGGCTGAGGGTAAAAGGAAGAAATAGAAGGACAGCAGAGACATACAGACAACAAAACAAGACAACACAAACACCAGACAGATTGGTGGACTAGTAGCTGCATATTAGACCTGTGCAGCTCCAGAGCCTGAAATACCTGCAAAGACAAACACACAGAGAGAAGACACACTTAACAAAGCACAAACTATGGGTAAGAGAAGAGTTAATAACATAGCATGGTTCTGTATAAATGGAAGGAGGGAGTGAAAGGCAAGTATGCCTATATAATTAGACCAACATATGAACAGAATAGCCAAGGTAGAGCATATTGGCAAGATTTAAAAGAGGTTAAGCTAAAAAAACAAAACAAAAAAACAACAAAAAGAAAGAAACAATTGAGAAAAATCTAGCAAATGAGCAATACAAAATAACAAGGCAATAAAAAGAAAAAGAAAACATTGGACGCAGCTTTGGTAGCCTCAAGAAGACGAGTGTTTAAGTTTGATTTTGAAATTGTCAGCGATGGGATAGGATTTAATGTGGAATAGAAACTGTTCAAGAGCCTGGGTGTGACAAACAAAAAAAGCCAGATGGCCTTTGGTTTTGAAGCAGGAATGCTGGTCTGAGGGTGGAGTCATGATGGGCCTGGGAAGTGAAAACTGAGTTAACATATTAGAATGTAATATTTAAATGCTTTAAAAATAAAGAGCAAAAACTGAAATTCAAGTCTGTATTTCACTGGTAATCAATGCAGGTGAGTCAGAACTAGAATGATGCACTTTGTTTTCTTTGTAGCTGGCTGCTGTATTGTCAACTGACTGTGGTCAGGTACGGTTGGGCTGGGTTAACCCCACATCTAGATGAAAGATAATTAAAAATGTACAAGTTCGGTGATGGTTCCTCTCACAATGCTGCTGATTCCAAGAAGACACAAAGATTTTGTGTCCCCATTCAGTTAAAGGCAAGGCAGTAATGTGAGATATTGCGGTTTAGGTGTAACCAAGGAGCGTCATGCATGGAGAAAATAAAATGGAGCCTAAAGTAGAAGCATGAGGGATGTCCCATTTCGTGGGAGTAAGAGATGATGAACAGTTGCCTATTCTGACTGAGATGCTTTGATTATTCAAGGAGGACCTTGTAGACTCACTTCACACTGCAGGTTTGAAGGAGCTACAGCTCTTAAACACTTTAGTAGAATTTAGAAGTTTATATAATTGTACTTTGTTTTACAACTGATTTGGTTGTGTAAATGTGTTAACCTACACTTTATAAGGTTCCTATTATTTCCTGGCAGCATTCATTTATTTATTTATTTTTCCCCAATGTCATTATTTCTCTTGTGTCTCCAGATCTGTCCACTAAATATTGAATCTAGGCCAGTGTTGTAATATTTAACTTGTTACTTGACGTATAAAATCTTTATGAGGATCTGGCCTGCAATGGAATGGTAAAGGTCTCAACTCACCAATTGAACATAACAGTGAGGGTCCGAGCTCCTACAGCTTGATAAAAAATACACAGACTCCCCTGATCTAGAATTACACAAGAGGAGTTTTGCTTTACAGGCTGAATTCAACCTTTTGTCTATTAACCAAACTGAACAGTTACTTCACGACACAGCAAAATTATTCAGAATTTTATTTTTATTGTCATGTTCTTCCCCTGTGATAAAAACACAGCATTGTCCTTGCCATTAAACATGCTGATTTAGGCCACAGTGGGAACAAGTTTGAAGCATCATTCATTTCTCTATCATATGCACCCGCCACAGTAATATACAGTCCAAACCTGTATATTGTATATATTGCACCAAAGTCAGGCAAAGATGCAACCAGGAGCTACTGTATGTCCACAGGTTTCACTATTTGGCCTTTCCCCAAAAACGTAAAACTCTCAAGTTTTTATAAAGCAGCTCTTGCTTTTATTACTTAAATAGCAAAAAGCCTGGTACTTTCACATTGGAAATCTTACCATTCACCTACTCAAATTAACTGAGATGCATTCACCTTGAAAAGATAAAGAATTTGAGCGATAGAAAGGAGGATAAATTTGTTTTGGTTTAGAAAATGTTTATTTCTCACTTTTCCGCTATCAGCTGCTGCTGAGATTAATCCAATTTTGTCATTGGCCTCCTAAATCAGTTTTAATAACCTCTGATCCGGAGACACCACTAAACCCACCTCACCCTTAAAATAACATAAAATAACAACAACAACAACAACAACAATAATAATAATAATAACAATAACAACAACAATAATAATAACAACAATAATAATAACAACAATCCATCCATCCATTATCTATGCACCGCTTAATCCTAACTAGGGTCGCAGGGGGGCTCGAGGCTATCCCAGCTGACTTAGGGTGAAGGCAGGGGACACCCTGGACAGGTCGCCAGTCCATCGTAGGGCTACACTTAGAGACAGACAACCAAGCACACTCACATTCACACCTACAGACAATTTAGAATCACCAATTAACCTCAACATGTTTTTGGACTGTGTGGGAGGAAGCCGGAGAACCCGCTGCACGGGGAGAACATGCAAACTCCACGCAGAAAGATTCCGGTGCCCCCACCGGGACGCGAACCGGCAACCTTGTTGCTGCGAGGCAACAGTGCTAACCAACTGCGCCACCTTGCAGCCCATAACATCAACAACAACAACAACAACAACATCAACAACAACAACAACAACAACTATTATTATTATTATTATTATTATGCATACTTCCAATTTAATTGTTATTGTTAGTGCAATTACATTGTTTTTGTTACAGTACTTCAGTTAGTGCTTATATAATTAAGTACTACAACTGACATGGCTTAATTTCAGTTGCTGTGCCTTGAGTCACGTGGACTCAGACTGGAAATATTGTCTGTACCTAGATGGATGTTAGAGTCACCCTAAAATCAGAATGTAAGATTGAAATTGCAAAGTGGCACAAGATTATTTGTGAGCAAACAGGACAGTCCTTGGATGGCGTTTCAATTTTGGTCTGCCTGGATGTGCTTTGGATACAACTAATTTACTTTCTGCAAAGTTTCTTAGAGTTTAAGTTTTTTAGTGCCAAGCACTACTTCCTTTGAAACCTTCAGTCCAGCCATGATCTAATACTGACAAGTCCCTTCTTGCTAAGAATAACAACTGAAATGCTGACACTTTCACTGAGTTGCCATGTTTCCACTATTGTCACCTGAAGTGACCAATATTCTGCAAGAAACCAGATTCACAGTCGTAAAGAAACAGTGAGTGCAGCTTGATTCATATACACAAGCCTCTGATTAGGCAAACAAATCCATCCATCCATCCATCCATCCATCCATTATCTATACACCGCTTAATCCTCACTAGGGTCGCGGGGGACAGGACTGGACTGGACAGGTCGCCAGTCTATCACAGGGCTACACTTAGAGACAGACAACCAAGCACACTCACATTCACACCTATGAACAATTTAGAATCTCCAATTAACCTTAGCATGTTTGTGGACTGTGGGAGGAAGCTGGAGAACCCAGAGAGAACCCGCGTTGCATGGGGAGAACATACAAACTCCACACAGAAAGATCCCAGACGTCCAAACCGGGACTTGTAGCTGTGAGGTGACGGTACTAACAACTGAACCCCCCTGCAAACAAATCCAGTGGAGTGTCGTTGAATGCTGCTTCAGTAACAGAATGCAGCTCAAGGAAATCAAACTATTTTGACAGTGTGGTAGCGTTTGCTCTTGACATTCTGTGCAGTGGTCTGCTGGGGAGGAGGGAGCACAGACAGGGACAGAAAGAGACTGAGCAGACTGGTCAGGAGGGCCGATTCTATCCTGGACTGCTCCCTGGACCCCATAGAGGAGGTGGGTCAGAGGAGGATGTTAGCAAAGCTCACATCCATCATGGACAACTCCTCTCACCTGCTGCATGAGACTGTGGGGGTTTAGCTCCTTCAGCAGCAGACTGCGACACCCACCCTGCAAGAAGGAGTGCTACCGCAGGTCATTCCTCCCAACTGCAATAAGATTGTACAACGTCAGCTTCCCTGGCTGATGCTAACCAAACGGACAAAAATTAACACATGGTTCTAATTCATTTTGCACAACAAATGTGCACAGTCTGTTTCTGTTTTGTTTTTATGTGTGTAAATATTGTATTTTTTTTGTCTTTCAGTAGTGTATTTTTGTCAACTCGTGTATATACTTATTTCATTACTTAATTATTGTTATTTGTACTTTCTTTTCTATATTTTTTGGATGCTGCTGTAACATGTAAATTTCCCCCAATGTGGGACAAAAAAGAAAAAAGAAATTCTCTTCTCTTCTCTTCTCTTCTCTTCTCTTCTCTTCTCTTCTCTTCTCTTCTCTTCTCTTCTCTTCTCTTCTCTTCTCTTCTCTTCTTTGTTGATATAATGACTGCCGCAAATTTGTTTCTTTGGATTCCTTATGAAGAAATAGAGCAGAATCTGAAATATTTCTCCTTCATTTTACATGTCAGAACTTTTTGAGTTTGTACCAGTTTCCAAAAACCTCACTGAAATTTTTTCCAGGCTTCCAATAAAATCATACAGATTTTAGACATAAAAAATTGCTAAATTATAATTTAGCGATTGGCGAGTGGTTGAAAAGAATAATTGAAAAACATTTTAAAATAATGTCCCAGACAAATTAGAGCACTTTGCTGATGAGCAGTGGCCAAAATCCAAATACCTGTCAACAGGTGCAGAAGTCTGATGAGAGTAACAGAAAACAGTTGATTGCAGTGATTGTCTCAAAGGGTTGTTCAACAAAATATTAGTTTATGGGTCCCATCATGCTTGTTTGCTTGTTTTTTTTTTCATAAAAAATATTATTATTATTTAATAATTAAACAATGTCATGATGTTCATTAAATTAATATTGATCATTACTTTTGTCAATTTCAACTTATTTCAGTGACAGCAGTTTTTTTCCTTCTTTAATGGGAGGGTATGAATACATTTGAGGACAACTACATCTATGTGTAGTTACGCTCGTTTTATTTCGTTTATTCCTAATCTTTTTATTTCCTGCCTTGCACATACTTGAACATGCTCTTGGAGATGTGTTAATATGCATGAATACACAACACCATGTGGAACAACATAATAATATGAAATAGAAATCAATCATTTCATTATTAACACAGCCAATTTAAAATCTGTTTCAACTTATACACTCTGTTTGTTACCCTTCTGTCTTATTCATTTGTATTTTGTGTTTGTTAGTTCACTTCGAAATTCATTGGTACAGATTTATTTCTCATTGCACTAAAAATCTCGAGTTCACATCATTTGCTCTTTACATTTATTCATAATTACTGTATGAATGTGCCCTTTAACTAGAAACAAAAGGGGATCTTTTTTCAAAATGACCTGCTGCTGTGGTAATACGATGTTTTGTCCAGTTTCATTTGATCAGTGAGCAACAAGCAGGCTTATGTTCCAATCACATGATCGTTTTAGAATGAATAAAAATCTAAGAAAAATATAAATAGAACTAACTTTACCTGCAATAATGTGGGTGATAGTGATAGTTCATTTCTTTTGTTTTGGATGGAAACAAGATGACAGAATCATATACTGTGACTCAGACTATTTTAAAGATCAGATATGGAACTGGGCCATTTGTCTTTTATCTCCAGAAAGTACTGTCGATTTTAAGCCACTGATCCATAAAAAAATTGAAACTGAAGCCTGGGTACCATAGATTTAACATGTATTTAAGTGCTGTCCCCTCCCATTAATTCTGTTCCATCTGAAGTTGATGCGAACCCATAAGAGAATTTAATTGTGAAATCCACTTTGAAGCAGATGAAAGGACGAGTGCACCACACACCCACTAGAAGGAGCTATTTATCTATATATCATAGAGCATGCCCCTCCAACACACATATGCAAGACTGAATCCTCAAATAGCCAACTGAAGGTGTATGAGAAAGCAGGGAGCAAAAATGTCCATACCTTATCAAAATCTTCTCAATCTCAAGCTCTAACACTCAAACTGGTGCACACAAGGGAAACCACGCACGCACGCACGCTGGCTTTACACCTTATTACTTTCAAAAGACCTACATAGAAACAGATTTAACAGAATAAAATTATGTAATATATTTTAATTTCACACCAAAGTAACTACATCAGGGCTTTGAATAGATTTACTAGTAGTCCCAAAAAATTGTGTTTCACTATTGTGTCTGCAATTGTTAGGTGCCTTTGAAAGAGCGTTTTTGTTATCGGTCACTCTGCATTGTTTGTGCATGAGAAGACTGGTTTCTGCAGATCGCTGCATTAACCGCATTGACTTGGGAGATTCTGAGGAAAGAAATGTTTATTAATAATTATCATGGTAGTGATAACTGTAATAATAATTGTGATAATAATGTACCAATATTGTATTAAATAGTGTTGTTTCTCTGAAGCACATTGGGAGCATACAGAAAATAAAAACCAGGAAAAAGAAATATTAAAACATTTAAAAGTAGCACGGTACACATGCTGAG
>NW_007579019.1:82290-142760 GCF_000690725.1 Stegastes partitus
TATAAATTTGAAATTAATATTATTAATGCATTATTGTGTGATAAGGGTGAAGCTGCTTTTAATGATCTGTTGATGTGTATCTATATATTTTTGTTAAATCTGCATGATTTTGTGTATATGTGTGCATGCAATTTACATACATTCTACCTAAGTAGATATGTATAAGACTTTGTTTTTTGCTGAGTTTGCAAATTTCCACATGGCGATCAATGAAATTTACTCATAATCTAATAATAAGACATTACTGTGCGACCTTCCAACTTTAATAAGTTTTATCATGATTTATTTATTGAGTCCATTTTGGAATATTAATCTGAATATGCAAAGTAACTAATAATTACAGTTACCAAATATGTGTAGCATTAAAAGTACATATTTGCCTCTGAATTGTAGTGTACAGAGTAGAGTACAAAATTGTAATGCATTATGTCCTCATTAAATTTATACCTTTGCACCGACCTGTTTGTATAAACCACCTGACATGTTTTAGTTCTTGACTGACGTTGTTGAAAACCTCTTCATGATGGAAGCACTCACACTTATGAAATGTTGTTTAGTCACTGTTATCTCTCTGTGGTTTATCAGCACTTCAAAACGATATATTGACAGATCAAGTTATTAATTTTTGCTTTCACTTGAAGCTGATACTTTTAATTACTTTAGCCAGCTATGGAGTCCTACAGTGCTCCACCTTATTGGATAACAAAAAAAAGCTGTGACTGTACTTCGGTGTTTGGTAAATTACTCAGTAGCTGTGATATGCAATCGATGCAGCTCATATAACCGATCAATGGAGGAAAGTTATCAGCCACCATCTCGCCTGCAAAGTCTCAAAAGTCGACTAGGTGAGTGAGTGAGTGAGTGAGTGAGTGAGTGAGTGAGTGTGTGTGTGTGTGTTGGGGTGGGTGGGGTTGTTCAGAGCCCGAGCTTGTGAGATCATATTTGTGCCTGCAGAGTAGAAATGCTGTCTTACAAGAATGCTTTCCTGCTCACTGGCACTGTTCTGTGCGCTCAAAGAGTTGAAATGCTCACTGCCGAGGATGGTTCTCTGTTCCTGGTCACTACTCTCTGTGCTCATATCACGTGCACGCACCTGGTTGCATTTCTTTTAAGACTTATTAAACATCATGCTTTTGAAAAAGAGGGAACTGGGACCTAGAGAAACTGAGACTGCCTTTATTGCAAAGACCACTGAATTAGAAAAATGTGTAGTTTACAGATAATGTCTTGCAGTCTTGCAAATGAGAATGTTCTTTCAGCATCACATTGTTGTCCTGCTTTAGGGTGAACTGTCACAGAAGGCTGGTTTGGACTGTTTACATCAACACTAGGGACCATAGTTTGTGTCAGTGTTGTTTTTCTTTTTTTTAAATCATGGGAGTAATAGTTCCTCAGCCGAAACAATGCACTTTTAGTTGCTAAAACTTTGAACATACAATGCTTATATGAGCCTAGTTTTGATGTTTGAGGACTTGTAGAAATGGTTTTGGAGGGCCTTTTTTTCACACCACACTTAGTAAGACACACTCAGTAGAGGACAAAGTAGAATTTATATAAATTTGTCATTACATATTTTCATGGCAAGTTAAATTAGGTGAATAGTAGTTGAATAGAATAGTTCATTAACTTCCTAAAAGGTCTTCATGTCAGGTTTCACAAAGGAAAACTTTTCAGTGAGTGATTTGCTTCTTGTCACTGTTTTTATTTGCTCCAGTAGCTGATTGCACAGGTTTTGTTATATACATCATATGGTTAAAAAAATTCCAGCTTTTATTCTTGGTGCATAGTACTTACATTTGTGCTCACTGAGCCTTATCCCATGTTAAATGACAATGTGGATTTAGAATAAATCTTAAGCCAAACAGTTAAATCATAGCAAAACACAAATAATATACCCTACATCTAGTCAATTTATTTGAAAAAAATCCCACAAAGCCAGATCTTACCATCAAATTTTAGAGATTTTAGAGATAGATGTAATGGTTGTAAGATGGAACCGGCTAATTTTAAATAAATTATACTTGCTGTCATGACGTTAAGAGATACCAACTAAATAAATCCACAGATAGGGCTACATGAAAGGAATTTGCATGTTCGTTAGTTTGAGCAAACCTGCCAAAATGTGTCTCTGCAACGAGCATACTGTGGACTTTATGGTGGAGGTCTGCGGGTTACCAGGGGAGGTAGGTGTGGTTTTGGCTTATGGGTTGTAGTTGGTATCTAGCTGGGCTAAACTACGGGGATCGAACAAGGTCTGGTTCCAGAAGGTTTCAGAGAATGATAGCTGCGTTAGGGTTTGCATCTGAGGTACATACAATACAAAGAAATGGGGAAAGATTGCAGAAGGATCACATAGGTTTTGGTAGGAAGCTCAAGGATTTTTGATATATTTTTGTACTGTTGAACAGATGAAAAGAGTTGGGACTCTCCTATGGTGTGTTTTTTTTTTTCTTCTTTACCTAAAGACAAGGTTTTCTGACTAGAACAGGGAAGGATCCAGATAATGGAGGACATGCTAGCTTAAACAGAAGGGTTTTCTCAGGGTTACAGTAGTCTGCCAGAGGGCACACCAGAGCGAGAATGAAAGCTGCTTCACACCTTTTGTTAATCTCTCCAACCAGTAATGGATGGACAGCATTACAGTACATGTAAACAGGACAAAAGTCTTCCAACTAAAAGAACAAAAAAATTTCAGAATCAGAAGAACGCCGCAGAGATCAGAGGATATCTGTATCCCTGCTAAGATTGACATCGTTAGTTGTTTTTCAGTAGTTTCTTTTTTGATTTCTTTAAAGTCCCAGTCTGTTTTTACTTCTGTCTTCATGTCTTATGCAGTCCTTCTCAGCTGCCTCGTCCCATTGCAAATGCGTTATCCCAGTTGAACAGCTCAGCAGTGGATAGCTGAGGGACGTCGGTGCACAGGCATGTTTAAAAAGTCAGTCCACTTGGAACATCCACACCTGCTCGTTTAGCCTCATTTAGTCTTTGAAGTAGCTCTGAGACACTCATCTGAAGAACAGTCATTCACTGTACGAGCCGACCATCCTGTCCACTGTGGCACATGCACTTTGAATGACTGAGAGAGAATCAAACGCAGCAACATTGGAGGCAACACTGGATCCTTTCACACAGAAGCAGAATCTATTTGACTGAAACACCAGAGCACTGGGTCCATGCTCATTTGGGAAGCTGAACTGGACGAGGAAGAAAAGGAGAATGAACACTTTCCCCCGTAAACAGTTTTTTTCTAATTTTGTTCTGTCTCAGACCAACAAGGCCATCAGCCCAGGAGGAACACACTGTGCTCTAAAGGACGTGGATAAAATAACGGAAACATGACGTAACAAATATCATATTTGAATTAAAACTGCAAAGACAGCCACATAGGCTAGTAAGCAGTTTAAAAAAAATAAAATCCAAAATAGATTATTAAAGTATTTATTGACATGACTTAAATAACTCAGTACACCGAGAATAAAAATGTTACATTGGTAAATAAACAGCTGTCATAAAAGCTGTCATGCTCACAGCTGTGTTTAACTTAAGCTTGTGTTACTTTGATTCTTTAACCCTTCTGGCTGCTGGAAGGTCAAGGCTGGAGGATCATTGCTATACTGTAGCTTACATCCATATTTAATGCAAGCAGAGGGCAGTAAGTTCTAAAACAGCAAAGATTAAAAAAAAAAAAAAAAAAAGACACGAAGAGACTAAAGAAAATGAAGATAACTATTAGTGTGGCCTTTAAGAAAAAGACTTCTGAGTTGTCCTCTGTTGGACATGTAACAAGTCAGTTATGAAACATAAATCTGATAGCTCATGTAACCTCTTACTCTTGCAACTATTTATGATTTTTGTTATGAACACTCCTACGTGCTGATAAACATGGCCCTCATAGAAAGATTATGTGTTGAAGTGATAATACAGTAACGGCCTTCTGACATAAACATGTCAACATAAATGTGTAAACCTGCTCTTAACATGTTAAGACACCCAATGTACACTTGGTATGGGTGCAGTAACTTGCTGCATAAGACATACGGATCCTACATGTAACATCATGGTTGTGTCTGCTAAGTCCTCTCTCTCCCCTGTACCTCTGCAGATATCTCCATTTACTGGTTCCACCAATTTACCAAGTGTTCATTGTTCTCTTTTTCGTTGTTGCTTTCTCTCTGCTACCCTTTACCCTCTCCCCGACAGGTCAAAGCAGATGGTCGGCCTCCCTGAGCCTGGTTCTACTGCAGGTCTCATCTTGTTTACAGGGAGTTTTTTCACTCCCCTGTGACCAAATGCTTGCTAAAAGGGAATCCAGGAATTATTTGATTCATTGGGTTTCTCTTTATAATATTGTAGAGTCTTAACCTTAATAATTAGTCGGGTAAATCTACATCGTTAATCCCTTTTCTCTATTGGAAAGCTCACTGGGTCAACAGTTGTTCTTTGAATTGTGCTATCAAATATTCAATATTGACTCGCCAAATTAGCCTGCAGTAAGGAGCTCTCCAACAGTCAGACGTTTCAACAGGTTTTATCAGGATCTGAAGTTGAGATTATGATATGCTGCTGAAAGTTTCCTTTATTTCATCCACTCCATGTACGTCAGAGGAGACTGCATCCTATGCCCCCTTTTTTCCTCGTCCTCCTGTTCCTCAACCCTGCATAGCGCTCACCCCCAGCACCGTGATAACTCTGAGATTCATGGGAGAAAGACAAAGAGAAAGAAGAGATAAGGAGAAAAAATGAAATAAAAAAAAGAAAAAACAATAATTCAAAAATTTTCTTTTCATCTCCCCCCCTTGTCTTTCTCCCACCCAAGACAGGAGGCTTCCTGTCTCCTTGTTCTTTTCAAATCTGAAAAGCCCGGCTCCGAAAAATTCTGACTGATCCTGTAATGATTACCCATTTTTGTTTTCCCACCGGCTTCCCACCGGCTGCAGGGCACTAGTGTTCTTTTTAAATGCTTCCTTTGTCTTTACCTATTTTTCTTCCTTCATTGCTCTTTTGTCTTTCAGTTTGAACATTACAGTCTGTCTGGGTCAGCAGAAGAGGAAGTCCAGCATATTATCAGAAACATTTAGCTGTATCATTTACATGTGTATACAATTTACAGAGTACTGTATGTTTTCTTTTTTAAATATATATAAAACAACATCATCTACCTAAAAAGTTTTTAAAGTTACATTCAGTAGCTGAACAGAGGGAAAACAGAATCAAACCAAACAACAGAAAAAAAAAAACATCACACAAGTAGAAACCTCATCATTAGTCGACAGTGCATTGAATCCTGCATGAAAGTTGAAAATCAAAGGCAAACATATGTCCAAGAGTTGCAAATCACAAATAGATATATCTATATTCATATATAAATGTTTTTCTTCTTACTGGTAATACAATTAATACAACATTAGTAAATGGCTACAATTGACTTTTCGACCATGCCTGACAGCATGTTATTAGTACAATGTTTAAATATAGAAGGATGTCACTAAAGTAGAGATCCATATAAATAGAAAGGTTTAAAGAGACTCTTAGTAAAACTTTGTTTTCTTGTGACCCTTTTTTTTTTTTTTTTTAAACTTTAAATCGGTCTTTCCCCCCGTCCATCCCCTCCCATCTCCCACCATCCCCCTCTCAGGAGTGAAAGCTGAGGACTGTGTTCAAGGATGGATGGGAGAGTCTCCGATAACACATCAAGCAGATAGCTCCCATTTTACTTTTTGTACCCTCCCTTAGACTGCTTGTTTCACCCACCCCTACCTGACCCTACCCAACACAGTGTACAAAAGCACTTTACTACACAGCACAGCCACCTCAAATCACAACACTGTAATGACATGTTTGGTAGTGATGTCAGGGGCCGACAGGCCTCTGGCAGACACGTCTACTACTGATCTTTTGGCTCTCACTGTGGACTTCAGCTTAGCTTGTGCACTTGTCAAATAATCACATAGGTTCCCTCCTTTCTTGTGTTCATTTGCATACACTGATGTATACTTATTTATTCATATGCTTATTTTTGGAATCTACAAAATGCAGACTGCTTGACAAGACTAGCCAGAAAAATAACAACTACACTACTACAGTCCATTAGTGGAAGACAGGCTCATAAAGCTTTTTACTATCTGAAGACTAGTGACATGTCTGCTGGACCCCCCTCCCCCCACGCACGCACGCACGCCCGCACGCATGCACGCACACACACACACACGCACACACGCACGAAGCACCCTTCCCATCACCCCAACCTCATCCAGCAGAGCGTAAAGGGTGTGGGGTGTGGTGGGTGACGATCAGAGAACTTGGGGGAAACTGGCGTCTCCTCACCTCACCTTCCTCTTTTAAACTGTAAAGACACATGAGATTTTCCCCCAGCTTTTCTTTTTTTTTAAACATACTTACTATGTTACAGACATATAATATATAATATGTATACATACATTAGTGTTTGCTTTTTTTTTTTTTTGGAAATCATAAACCTAAAAAAGTTTAAAAAAATAAAATGTTTTATAGTGACCTTTCCAATTGGTCTCTTCCACTCAGCAAAGGCTTGTTTTTCAGGGGTCAGAGTCAGCAGACTCCCCTCCCCCTGGACTACAGACTCAATGGTTCAGGCCTTGGCCTCACAAAGCAGGCCCAGAAACATCCTCCATCCATGCCTTCAGATCCCTTTCAACCTTGATGGAGGGGCTTCTTTACAAATCTGCTCTTTTTGTTTAGGTTGATCTTTTTTAGTGTCCTTCTGTGTCCGCGTTGTTCTTCTCTCTTTTTTTTTTTAGCAGGTGTCCATCTGTACTCATCCCGCTAGTCTTTTATTTACTAAAAAAAGAGAGAACAAGCAAGTCAGTGTAAATAAGCAATAGATTCCCACTGGGAACAGTGAATTTGTTTTTACAGTATAAAGTATTTTCATCATGACATCAAAACTGCAGCAGCATCAATATCGATCACATTTAGTATTCACTGAACAAATACCATTTAATCGCTAAGCAATGAAAACACATTTATGCTGGAGAAATTAGATTTTAAAACAATATTGTGAGATCATACTGTAAATTTCAAAAACTGTTACAATGCAATGTTTCACCATCTTCACCAGTAACCAGCAGGGTTTGACTCAGAAGGTCAGGCTGATTTGTTTGTTGATTTGATAATAATGAGATAATGTTCAGTGAATGGTCGCTGTGTTCCTGCAATTTTGTGATAATCTAATTTAGCATAATTGTATATTTGTGTGTAAGTAATTAACCGGATGTCTGTAGGTGGTCCTTACCCTGGATCATTTGAATGAAATCCACACTATTCTGAGCATATTGCAACTGTGACACCTAAACATTACATTAAACTATCACCTTTTGAAGGAAATGTAAACACGTTTTTCAGTGTTCTGGCAGGTATTTGTGATGGTACGCAGTCGGCTGTGAATGGAGGCTGCAACTGTTGATGACTACATGACCAAAGTAAGATATCGTTACCAAATTGTTTGAACCTTTCATGTATCATTTAGAAAGAATTGCTAGATATCAAATGTGTTAAATAGTCAAAATTGACAATCAATAGATCTGAAATTCTACATCTTGATTATCATCTTACATGCATTTCCATACAGTTGATTCCGCCTGTTATATTGCATCTAACATGATGCTTTCTGTAGGTTTTCAGCAGTTCAGCCAATCAAAAACATTATATGTGTATCAACAAAAAAAGTCAATTAAAACTTCAAATCCCATCAGCCTTGAAAACCTCATTTCAGTCAAACCCTCAACACAACTGTTTTTGTCAAGCACCGTTGATGTTCAGCAAGACCAAATGTGTACATTTTTTTCCTGTACATCACAATCCTGAAATCCTAACAGTAAGGGAGCACGCAGCAATGTACATCACACTTCAGCAACAAGGGGAAGAGAGAAGAGGTGGAGAGGAGTGACGGGCAGAGTACAGCTGGCTGTGTCCTGGGAGGCTCTGTTCTCGACAGAACCTCTTTAATTCTGGGAGATGAGTTGTTGAGGGGAAGAAAGGAGGTGTGCGTGTGTGACTTATTGGGGGAAGTTGAATGCAGAACAGAAGACTGACTTTAATTTCAGCATTGCTTTGTAGTTGCTTCGTCCTGCCTCTCTGGAGAGAGACGCAGAGAGAGACATGACTTGTGCAGCAGCTCCAGTGAGTCGCCAATCACAGCCAATAATGGCAACCTACTGTCTCTTCTTCAGTGGCTTGTTTCTTCCCAGACACAGCTTAAGAGTCCCACAGAATAAGAATATCAGATGGGAAAGGACGGAAGGAGGGTGGGCAGCAGGGGCTGAGTGGAGCGCCCCACACCTAGGGTTCATCCAAGGTGACAAACATACTGTGTTATTCACTTTGGATAAATACTTCCACAGAGGATAGAGCTGAGAAGCCTGTGTCCACTGCTCTTCCCCTAACCAATATATAGCTGATCACTTCCCACACCACTGTGCCCTCCCATCCAACTTCACAGAAATCCCCTCAGGTTTTTCTACACTGTATCAGAGTTGAAGTGTGCGTATGTTCATTTGTAGCTACCTCATTTCCCTAACCTTTTAAACAAAGAATGTTAGAACAAGAGCTCCAGAGGTGAAAGAAGAGAAAAGGTCATCAGTCATGTTTAAAAAACAGAATCTGATTACCTTGAGTTACCTCTGTGTAGGCATGAACATTTCTGAAAAGAACAAATAACTGTAAACCTGACAGGTGCCTTTAAAAAACAAAGTATATTGAGATATGAAGATCAACAGTTAAATGTGATAAATATGCTTGCTCAATAAAGACAGTAAAACAAAGATAAACCAGTGCTGCATTCAATAATAGTGAGCCAGGAAAATTCTTGTCTGCCCAGCAGAAACATGCAGCCGAGGTCATATGCATCAGATTCTGGCATGTGAGCTTATGGAAAATTACAAAATCTGAAATATAGAGGAAAATGTGACAGAAAATCTTAGCAACTATTCAGAATAAACCATTAATTATCAAATTGTAGATCATTTACAAAAATACAAAAAAATAAATAAAAATAAAATCACACACAGCACAAGAACTACAAAGAAATCTACACATTTTCATATAAAACATTCTTCTCTAAAAATCGATTGACGTGTAAACTTAAGAAAAAAGGAGAGCACAAATTTAACAACAACTGTCGAACAGAAATAATATATGGGGAATGGACTTGACGAAAACTCTGCAGATTGCGGATAAATTTACACTTAAATTCTGCTTCTGCGCAGAATGTTACTGTCATGACTCCTACAATGGCTCTATGAAAAATCTGTGGCCTTTAAGTTGGTTCCCCTGTGGCTGCTCTGATAGTACAAACCCGCTCTGTTCATGAGTGTGCTAACTTGGACTCTGTCACCCACAGTCCCGCAGAGGAAAGTCTGTAGGGCTTTCTACTGGAGACGCAATAGAAAGTTGTGTCGTAAATGGGTCGGTTTTTGTCATTTACAGGACAAACTGAGTCTGGAGGTACACTAAATGGGTTGCAAAGTTGTAGCCAACACTGCACATATATACAGTATGTAAATGTTTATACAAAAGGTAAAATGATGACACCAAGTGTAGTAAACCAGAAAAAACAAAACACAACATAAAAACAGAAATCTAATCAATATTTGATTTAAACACCCTTTTTCTGTAAAACACCAACAGCTTGGGCTGCAAACGGAAACCAGTGAAGTGCCAAAAATTGCATTTCCTCAAATGGCCACTTGGAGCTGCTCCAGATGTGAGTCATCCTCCACAGATTCTCATGTTAAAATAGCCAACTTTACAGTCTGGTACAAAAAACAGTTTTGGTCTCTATAGCTAATTTTATGACAACTGTACGAGGGGTAATTTTTATTTATTTATTTATTTATTATTATTATTATTATTATTATTATTATTATTATTATTATATAAAACACACATATTTAAATTGTATTAAGGCTTAAAGTTATGCATAGTTAAGGGTGTGGCATTTTTTAATGATGTCAAACAGCAGTCCATGGCCCAGAAACATTTACATGGCCAACCTCACCTCCACTCACGCCCCAACCCTCAACTGGATTAGCCTTTAGTTGCGTGGAATCAGGCACAATGATGGCCAGAGCCACCACACTCAGCTTCAAAAGTGCTGTTCACGAAACCTGTGATATATAGTTTCCACATATACAGTGCCTTCTGAACCTGAGCTAGGTTCTACAAACTGCTGGACAGTGTCATTCTCATGCACCCCGTCACACACGCTGACAGCATTGTGAAGGTGCCATGGTCCGTGCTGATCTACCATCAGGAACACCTTGGGGTGGGGGATCGAGCTGCCAACCCTGCAATTATTGGACAAGCAGCTCAACTGCCTTCGCCCTAGCCACTCAATTCCAAGCAGTGGGTACTTTCTGTTGTGGTTTATTGCCTTTTTGTATAGATAGACAAAACAAAGTGGTGAGACACTGGTTGTTGGTGCTAATGCGTAAACACGTCCTATGATAAACAAACTCTAATGGCCACATTAACTATGATTGTTGTCAATTAGGAGCAAACCTGGAAGTAGTGTTTAACTGTTATAGAGCTACTAAACACATACCAAAAAAAGCAGGTCAGACTGGATGGATGTATCAATGAAGATTTGAACAGTAGTCTTTGAATAGTCTATACTGTTGGTGACTGATAAGTCACGCTGAAGTCTTTGAAAAGGGGATTTTTGGTTATATTGCTCACCACTTGTATTTCAGTGTTGAGACCAAAAAATGAAGAAAGACAACAGATTCAGAGTCAATTATTTTGTATTTGGATGGTCGCCTGTGGTGCCATCTTACAAATAATAAACTATAAATCATTGAATGGCTTTTTATGCAAAACTTTTTTCATGTCAATCACCAAAGAAGTAAAACAGAAACCACCTTAAAGTCACAGCAAAAAGCTCTCAACAGTCTCTAACCTGTTTTTAGCTAATACAGGGAGCATTTGGTCCTGCAGGACATAATGACTGACGGGATGATCAATGTGCAGTTACAAAAGATTCCAAGATGGGTAAAATATCTATCAGGTCAAATTTATTTATGTCATTTGTGGAAACCTTTTATTTCTTTTTTTTGGGGGGGGGAGAAGGGGATGGTAATGGTAAATGTTATGGCACAAAACCTTGGTTATTTAAATTTGTGCTCTCCATTTTCCCAACTGAACCAAGCTCAACCAGACAGATGAAACAGAATTATGAAGAAAAAATAAAAATGTCTTGCCTGAGAGCTGGGAGTCATAAAGTCATTTAGGAAAAAATTGCTGAAGACATTGGTGGACTTATGGTTTAACAAAATACACCTCACACAGTAATGCAATCATAGACATACAGAAAGACATTCAACTCGAGTTAAAGCCTTTTTTTTGTCATATAAAATGTAGCCATTGTCCAATTTCAAACAACTGACATATACAGTCATGTAAATAAGTACGTAATGGAAGTTGTTGCTTTTTTTTGGACATATTTGCACAAGAAAACATTTGAGCCTCTTTGATGCCTTGCCTACAGGTAAAGATGATATACTAAATGTATTCAATAGATGTATTCTTTTGTGGAAAAAGTAAGTGTACCTTTGGCCCTAGAAGCCAGTATTGCTTGCCTTGTTTGCAGAAATAACTTCTTGTAGGTTTTTTTTTACGTCGATTGATAAACTCAGTGTCAAAGACCTAATGTTGACCGATTGTGGGAAACTGGGAGGGGTAAATGCACCGTCACTTTGCTGTGTGTCTCACCTGTAATTTTAGTTGTAATGCCACACATTCCACGTGTGATCCAATGGGTTATACAAGGGAAAATGCATTGGTCCCACACGTAATCCCATGGATTCTTCATGAAATCCCATGAGTTCTACATAGGTATGTGTATGGGTTTCACCTATGCACACTTCACCCCTGCTTCAGTTAAGTTTTCCTCACACGTGTGGAAAACAGGAATGTTAAGAATTGTTATTTTTTTTTGTAGATCCGGCACTTTAATACCATTAGCTCCAGCGTTACCTGCAGATCTTGTGGTGAAAGTTTGGGGTTCTTGGGGACTTTTCTTTTTTTTTTCCATTAAAGAGTCTGGTCTTGTGAATTTGCTGGGACAGCTAGTTCTGGACAATTCACAGTCATTTGAAGTCCACACCACTTGTGGAATGATTTATTTAAATAACCTTTTACATCCCCTGCCAGACTAGGCTTAGGTATCCACATACTTTTTTTTTTTTTTCTGAAGGCCTTAGAGAGCTCTTTAAACCTTGACAGAATGACACCACACACTTCAATGGCAAAGAGAACACCAGAGACTAGATGCCAGAGGTTTAAATGAGACAGCTTACACCTGTCGATCCCTAAGGAGGTTCTAATCTAATCCAATGTAATTATGGATTTTAACAAACGTGATTGATCAATTTTTTAATTTATTTAAATTTTGACAGTGACTGCAAAACGTCAATTTTATGTAATTTGCTTCAGTATATCATCTTTATTAACAGAGACTGTAAAATACTGAGGACAACAAACTAAACGGAAAAAAGACCAGCATAAAGTGTTTCAGTACGGTAAGGTGTGCACTATATGCTGACAGGGCAGCTCCACTTGGCATTGATTCTGCAAGTCTCTGGAACGCTACTGGAAGGTTGGGATCAATTGGTTTGAGCTTCGGTGACTGTGAAGGCCAGACCATATGGTTAACATAATTGTCATACTCATCAAACCATTCAGTGACCCCTCTAGCCCGAGGGGCACTGTCACTCTGGTAGAACCCGCAAAGCTTCCTTCAGTCTAAAGGGACAACTAGACCCAAACCATGCCAGCTAAATGTCTTCTACAGCTTAAAAAAGGCACTGGATCTCCTCACAGTAGGGCTCAAATGTTCACTGATCTTCCATTAATTTGTCTGTATATGAAAAAGAACAATAACTTCCACTTTGAATGACTGTATGTATAGATAGATATGGACATCTCAGTTTCTCTTTTCATTTATATGTTCTTTTCAGTAGCATATGGACATATTGTTATTAACACTAAACAACAGACAAATAAATACTAAGCTATTACATTTTTTTCTATGATACACAAATACTGGCAAATGACTTTCACAACCAAAGACAAACATACATTTAAAATTGTAAAGCGCATGGAAGAGCATAGATAAATAAAAATACCAGACTTTTATTTACATTAGTGGTTATGAAAAGCAGTAGGTATCCCATTACCACTGACAGTACATTTTACCCTACAGAATACATAAATATGTTCTATGTGCATATCTGTTCTAGCTTCCTGTTAGCTAGAAGAATTAAGTCATTTCTGTGAGCGACTGAACTGCATCATATCCATTTTGCTACAAACATTGGAATTACTTATTAATGCATATTTTATCCCTAGCCTTTCTGTGGCACTCTTTCTGTGGTTTCCTAATAAACATGTAAACCTTTCAAAGGGACTACAGAGTGCTGTAGAGCTGTGTAAGGGTCACAATGGGTAGTTTTTTCTCTCTCTTTTTTTTTTTTCCGTTCTTTTGCATTTCTCTTGTGTTAACTTGGAATACATTTGTATTTTCTTGTGGTGTTTTATATTCCCATGCAATAAGGTGAAAGACTGAGCTGTTTTATAATATGGTATTATGTAATAGATTGCCACTGGCATCATCTGTGGTTTCCTAGGCACACGTCTATATCACTGCAGTTGGACATAAAACAGCTAATTAACCCACCTCTTTTCACAACTGCTGCTGAGGTCAAAAGACCCAAAGCATCGCCATGGGATGACAAAGCTTTGAACATTGGAATGGTCATTAAGGCTGCCTGCATCGGGATTGCATTTGGGTGCAAAGTTGCACCCTGGTCAACCTGTACAGAATTTTATATGTGAGGCTAAGTATGGTTTCCCATTTAAAGTGTGTTTGTGATTGAAAAGTAGTGTAAAACAAGTACCTGCAGGTTTCTTCATCACAAGACTAGAAGCAGAATAGAACATATCTAGTGAACACACATACAGTAATCCCTTTTAAAAAATCTAAAAGAGCTGGAGGTGCTTTGTGACATTGTTATATACTGGTATGTATGAATGCATAACTCTGGATTGTTGTTGCGGGGACTGAAAACTTTACTAACTTCACTTCAACAGAGAATGTATGGAATCAGATTTGTGTCAAAATGAACAACACTTAAACAAAACAAAACTTATTAAACATTGAAAATACAAAAAGTAAAACTTTGATGTTTAGGAAGTGTGTTTGATCATTCTGACAGAAATGTAGTTCCAGAAGAAAGGACAAAAACAGGGGCTGATGAAGAGACAGATGATCCTGCTGCATGACCTTATAATATGTTTTTATTCACTGTCCATGTCATTTCCAGTGACACAACATATGCATTTGTTAAGTAAAATAAAACGTTTTTCAGATATTGTCTATATAGTGGTACTACAAAACATCACATTAAATATTTGTAAAGACATGTATAATGTTTTGTTTTATTGGTATTTATATTTGAACCAAACGTCTTTAAAGGCCTTTGCTCACCCTTGAAAAATTTCTTTATCGACCAGCCATGCACATCACAGTTAGCCATAACAGCCAGTGTTTGAAATGATTCATGTAAAAATGATCATATACAGTCGTGACTTTACATTCCGACCCTTAACAATCCGAAGACCTTGCTATCTGACAGGTTTTAGGGAAAAATGAACGGAACCCATAAAAAATATCCTTAACATACCGACAGCCTTGGATTCCGACTCTGAGATGACATTTTATGTCACAAATAAGGATAACAGCGTATTATCTGATGTAACAATCCAACAGATTTACTTATCTTTGATGTCAACCGACGGCCCTGTGCAGAAGCGCACCGGTCAGTTAGAAATCCAGCAATGCGTAGTGTTCTAACAATACACTAGTCCCACTCATTGAGTGAGTTTGCCCAACTAATTAAGTCGGTTTGCATCAGTTTGTTCGTAAACAACTCTTCATGTGTGGAACACAGGAAGGATAGGTTTGGTGCTTTGAAGTTCTTTGAAGTATTAAACAGCGTGACATGTTTTGACACCTGAACAATTCTATGAACTTATACATACTGTGGTTGTATCGGGCTTATCAATCATAGAAGCAAATTGCTTCGATACACGCCAGACATCATACGTAAAATTGCATCTACCAAGTTTATTTTGTTTCATATAAATCATAACAATATCATATATGTAGATAGTTTATTTTAACAGCTATAAACAATAAATATTAGCAACAAATCACCCTTCAAGCATCAAGCCCTGCCTGCATCTCGACCTCCGTCTTGACAATCTGACACCCTTGCCATCCAACGTAAAATGAGTATTACATTTAGTGTCGGATTATCGAGTAATGACTGTATATAAATCTGCTTGTAACTCACTGTTTGCATTAACTTCTACAACAGAGACAAAGAGTGTAAAGTGAGCACAACCCATAGAGTCAAGGCAGTCTTGTTTTTTTTTGGAAATATGCCAGATTGAAATAAACTCTTCAATAGGTCCAGTAAAGAGTCATCAGTGTACAGCCACTGAAGCCACATCCACAGCACTATTGATTCCACTATCACTGTAGCATGAGCAATAATACACAGCTACAGGTACAACAAGCATAGCCTGGTATTGCAGCTGTGGTCACAGCCAGTGGGTATATACTGTCACAGCTGGCTGTTTGAAAGGAGGAATGAGCAATAAATGCATATTGTACAGCGTCACATCATCTCCCCCTTTTGTAACATTAATAGAGCGTTTCTCTAAACTAGCAATGTATTATAATTTGCCTGGATCGCTACACTATGGACAAGGAAATGTACAAAACTTGATACAAGGTAAAGCAAAAACAGAATACATTTCCTACCATGAATATCTTGGAGCTCTGCAGTATACCATATAGGCAAGATTTGTGGGAAATATGAAAATACAATATACTGTGGACTGTAATATGTAAACACTAGTGGAAAACTAAGAGTGGAAAAGCTGTACACGGGAGTACAGGCGCTTGTGTTAAGTGGCTGCCGAAGTGTTAGATTAAGGTCACATTTTGTCTGTGTAAGGAAAAAAAAGAAGACGTTTGATTAGACAGGGAAGGGGAGATTTGTCCCATACATATTTACTGTAACAATAGCCTTATCCTTACTGGAAACAGCAAGACAGCAAGAGGAGAGACAGTGACAACAGTGACAGCAACAGACCAACTACTGTGAATTTGTGTGTGTGTGTGCGTGTGTGTGTGTGTGTGTGAGCCTAGTCAGTCTGGTATATCTTCAAATGAGATCAGTGCTTATTGACTGAACTCTCTTATCTCTAATCTGTGGGGTAAATTGCCTTGGTTGGTGCTTTTCTTCACACTCCCCTTTCTTCCTGCACTACTGACTCCCCTCTTTACGATCACATCAGACACAACAGGCACAGATAGCTATTTACTGTTGGCAGAGTTTGTGTATGTGTGCGACTGGAAGAGAAGGACTGGGACTGGTGGCTTACTGAATGCTTGGGTGTATTAGGAGCGTTACCTGTGTTGTTTTAATCATAATGTCAGAGCTGTGCAGAATGTATGTGTGTGTGTGTGTGCATGTTGTTGATTACTTTGCTGACGTAACTGACAAGATTTTCTGATGTTAATGAGACAATGTGGAGTTTCTGGTCAGTAGTGGGGCCACAGAGCAGTGTTTTGATGAGCTGGTTTTCATTTTCCTAATTTTTCCACTTATGCCATTTTCCCTTGGGACTATTATTTCTTAAGGACTTTTTGTGATTTAAAAATGACTCCCTCATATCTGTCTTACTATTAATAGGCTTCCACATAAAAACTGCTGAGACTGATGAGAGACAGCAAAATGTTTCTCAACTCACACTGCTATGCATCCATCTTTTCATCCCTAAAAAAAATCTTCTGATGGACATGAGTTTGCTCTTTTAGTGAATGAATGGGTCTTTACTGTGTAGCAACATGAGCCTCCTGAATTTGGACCTAAAATGCCATCCGAATTTTCATTTAAAACCACAAGTACGAGATGTTGATACACATTGATATAATATTATCACAGGTCCTGTGTGTTTAATATGTAATTTGAGGTGGATGTTTTACTTCACTGATTACAGACATGGCAGATTCACAAGGGATTAAGGTCACGGCCAACCCTTTGCAATTATTACAGCTTACTAGAGACCCTAAGGTAATACTAGGGCTTCAGATCTGCACAAGCGGCGCCACTCTGGGGCCTATTTTCCTAAGTTTCAAACATGCAAGAAATTACTCTGAAGATGAGTTAATTACCTTTGACATTAATTTTGACAGATTTAACTAATCAAAAGAAACAGCATCCTTGTGTTCAATGCATGACACTGTGAGATGACTGCCGGGCTCACATTGCATACAAGCAATATTTGACATTGCTACTGTTGATAAGGCCCCTGTACACTGTAGCTCATACAAAAGAGTTTTACCACAAATATGGATCAGAGAACTTCTCTTTGCACTGGTCTCCCTGCTCTTTCATCCAATGAGAGGGTCTAGGACAGAGGCACTTGATGTACAAAACATAAGTTAGACATGGGTTTAGATGCCTAAGAACGTACACAGAAAGTTTGGAGGGAGGTTGCTGGTAGAGAGCTTTTTTGCTTTTTCATATTTTTTTCTTTTTACATGTTTGCCTCTATTGGACAGTAGACTGTGAGAATGCTGTTTTCAGGAAGGAGTCTTTACCATAATAAGGGCTCTATTTTAACTGTACAAGTGTAATGACAAAGACAAATGAATAGGTCTTCTGTGCTAGGACTGTGAGGCTGTCTCTAAGCGCACCTACTATTTTAATTCATTTAGGTGCAGCAACACAAAGTAGAAAGGGATTTGCTGAAGTGGGATAGAAATCGGAGGGGATTTACTCTTAGCCAGTCTCATCACTGGTCTCATTACTCTGAAACTGCTGTGCCAATCACTGACGCATAGTAACAGCAGTGAAATGAATGGAAAGAGATTCTTGAGGAAACTATATTCTTGTCTAAATAGGGCAGAGGAACATGAGCTGAACGCACTCAGATTAACATAAATAAATTGTCAACAACAAAACACAATGATAGAACCACTATTTCATTTTTCTTTTTTCCTTATCTCATGTTAAAATGGTCAAATCAAAGTATTTGCACTTTAATGCATTCAAAGAATTAAACAAGAAATGCTACTTTTGCTCAAATAAATGTTGGAAAGGACGCAGAGACATACAGGGTTAATGAGCCGCTGTAATCCGATGTCTCCCACATAAACACAGAATACAGAGTCAAAATAGAGCCATCTGGTATGTGTAGCATTAAATTGGGTTACTTTGTCGTAGTTTGGTGTGATTTGCACATGATTCAATAAAGGTATCAATCGTAGTAGTAGTACATAATGCTGTTATGTTCTGGTGTGGCACTATTAAAGTCAGAGGCTGCAGATTTATCAACAAGTCCTGCTGCCTTGCGGTGGCTGCAAAGATTTCATGAACTGACTTTAAGAAACATGAAACCAACAAGAGAAGCTGGAATGAGAAACTTTTCATCCTTTTCATACTCAGGAAAGGAAACATGAAATGAGAAGGACCTAGCTGGTTCACAGTGATTGATTGTTTAAAATAAAATACCTTCAAATCTATAGTTGTATAGCCAGCTTTAGTTTTAGGGAGTGCTGAAAGGTGGAACATCTAGCAGCTAAAGACCTGCCTTGGTTTCACACCTGCCCACATCTCTACAAACAGATCTGGTGATGCTAATGTTGTTTTCCACTGCTTTTAATTGACCAGCTTTATTTTAGAAGGTACATGTTTCTATTTTTCTTATTATCTGCCTTTTATGCTGTTTTAGTGAATTAGTTTTAATGACTAGAACATAAGCAGCAGCTTTAACATAAATAAGAGAAAAAAGTATTTAAACTAAAGTAAAAACAATATTAAAAAACAATTTTCCACTGTTAAAGATCCATGCCAGTATTCTTGCATGTGTAAAAAGAAAATGTGTGATTATTGCGTTTTATGTACAGGATGTGAAGAAACATGAACCATGTGAGGATTTGGTGTGGAAATAAGCTTTTTTCCTTTAAAGCCATTCAGCAGTAATGGGATACCTCCTGCCTCTGGCAGTTTGTCAGTGATCAACTGCTGCCCATTTTGCAATGGCTGCAGTTGCTCTTGCTTCACACTGTACTATAACATCCTTTGCTGGTGCATTCAGATTCTGTCATATATTATACTCTTCCAGTCACCTTCTGGGTTCATAATGCATCACTTCCTGGTAGCCATTTTGATACAGAATCACCTCTTTTGAGCTGAACAGCTCTGAGTCCATTTAAGTTAGTATGAAACTCAGCTCCAGTTATTGGCTCCCTTAAATGGAGCCACCTCTCTAATGGGGTGGAATGGCACAATTAACTTGATAAATCCAGTCTAAAATGTATTGCTGAAGCTAGAATTGTTTAGGATTAGTGATCTCAGTGTATACAGAGAAAAACAATAACCTCTTAAGATCCAAACTCTTTTTTGATATGCATTTTTTAATTTCTCTTTGCTATTTGGGCTTATTGGAACCTGATAAGTACAAAACTAAATATCATCAAAGATGGTAGTGCAAGTGTCCACACATGTTGCCATAAGGCCCCAGTTAAGCAGAATTAACTACTGTGGTAACATAACCCAAAATGTGGTGTCCACGCATGTGGACAGCAGGTCTTAAGAGGTTAAATTAAAAAATACCAAAAATTGGGAAATTGGTTAGAATTAAATCTAGTGCAAAAGGCCACTCCAAAGGAGCTGAGTTACTGTCCAATAACTTAAAGAGGACAAAAGTAAGAAAGCAGACTAAAAGTTTCCTTTCAATTCCAGTAAACTATAATTCAATTTTGTTCACATTGACTACCATTCTCTTTTTCTACTAATAACCATTTCAATGCAAATATATTCAAGTCAACACATTATAACAAAGAGTTCTTTTCCAAAATAAGTATATTACATCAATAAATGACAACTCTGTAAATGGGAAAGCAACTTGAGAATGGTTTCTCGGTTTCATGGTCACATTTGCCACCTGGAAGCTTTTTGTTTCTCTTTTTCCATGAAGTGGGTGAAGACTGTTAAGTGATTTCATTTGCTGCATTTTTTTTTGTCTGTTTTGCGGGGAAGGAAAGGGGGCGTGTATCCCTCTTTTCTAGTAGGGAGTGAAGCGACTGCACCCTCCTCTGTAAAGGCTAGCCTGCAACATCAAAGATGAAAAAGCTCCAATCAGTATTCAGTGTAGAACGTTTCCTTGTAATATTAATATTAAAATAAACTCTTCTCTTTCTTCCAAAGCAATTTTCCTCCCTTTTTTCCTGTGACTGTCTTTAATTGGGATTTTTTTTTTTGCACAAGATACATGTAGTTAGAAAATTTGTGAAGTGAGGGAATGCAGTGGTGTCTGGCCAACGGCTTCATGTACCTAAGTATAGATTTAGAGGGTAAATAGTGTTTTTTTAAAACTTGTTAGCATTAAACCAAGTGCGGACATCTATTTAACCCATTTTATTATCGTCGTTCCATATTGACCTGCTATTTCATGTGACATGTCAATGATTAAGACCTTTGATGCTTAGCAGCTAAAACTAACTCTAACCTGCTGTCATTTGTAGCCTGAAAATCTTTAGGACAAAACGTGAAAGAGGCAGATGAGATGGAATAAGCAAAAGGCAACCATTAAAAATATCCAGTAAATACATTTCTTTAAGTTCTAACAACTCTGATAGAACAGTGGCTCTGCCAACAAGAGACAGGTTACAAACTAAGTGAGGTTTTTAGATCCCAGCAAAAACTGACCTTAGTTGTACTCATGTAAAGCTTTTCTATACTACTTTCAGCCATTGATAACTACCTTTAAACCGTGAGTTGACATTAAACACAATGACAGTGCTAAACAATGTGAACCACTCTAATGGCAGAACAACCATCCTTGAGTTCTCCATAAGTTGTGATTGTTATCTACAAAAATGAAAAATACTGAACAGTTTAAACTTTACTAACTAAAAATGCTGACAGAATATAAAATGCAGAACTCAACTATGAGGGCAAATTGTGGGCCAACACACACAACATCATTTTACAAAACCTCAACTGACTCTGCAGGGGCAAAGAAAATAATAAGCCTTTATATTCTCTGTCATTTCTGAAGACCTGAGTATGTAAGACACGTTTAACCAGTAATAATGATCAGTAAACACGATCACTGTTAGTTTAAAACAAGAAGAAGGCTGTAGGGTGTGTTCAAGTTTGTAGCCAACTTAAACAAATAATTTAACATTAACCTAAGTAAAATGCTGCATACTCTCTCAGCCCATTCTCTGCTTTTTTGTGTGTTAGTCAGACAATTACCATCATAAAGACTGGTTGCATTTGTAGCTCAGTGGCCAAAGGACAGGAGTCAGTTGTGCTACGAGCACAAATTAGAGCAAGAATCAAAATACAGTGCCGTCTCTCTTTTCGTTGTATAAAAAAGAGAATGGATTCTGTATCGAATTGTGATGCCAAGAATCACAATTAATTCAAATGAAGAGATTGCTAAAGATTTACACACCTATCACCTAGATAGAAGTCTGACTTCTGCATACCTGAATGGAGAAAAAGAGAAACTAGCACTGTTTTCAAACCGACTCCTTTGCCAGACTAAAGTGTCAATACTGAAAATAATTACATTTTAAAGTAAAGATTAAGTTCTGTCACAGGCTTAACATTTTAGTAGGCCTAATTTTATCATTTTAGTATTTCTCTCTTTCTACTGTATCTGTGGACTAGTATGGTTAAAAGAGCATTGCACGATAGCATTGTTGTACTCCTGATGCACAGTTAACCCTTACATATTATTCAGGTCGAATTTGACCTGTTTTGACATTTGGTGGCAGTGAAAACACCTTAAATGTCATTTTTTGAGCCTAAACTTTGATGACTTTTCCTAAAGTGACACAAAATAAATACAATAATAAAAAATAAAGATAAATAATAATATGCACCTGCAAGCTCAAGCAATGAAATATAACAAAATATTCCAAAAATTAACAAAATAGAATTCACTAATTACGAGTTAACAAATGTCCAAACAAAGTTTAAAAGAGGGGTTGAAGTCCATAAGGTTATAAAGGTGCCTAAGCTGCCATTTACATGACTAAGGCTATGGCAGCAAAACTTAGCGTGGAAGAGATCTTCAAAGTTAAGGAAGCAGAAAGTGATTTGGAAGAGGATGTGTCAATGTAGGAAGACAACATGGAGAAAACTCTGATCACAGCCCCTCTGATGAAAATTACTCTCAGGGAGAGGAGCAGGTATGATGGCAGTAAAAATGTCATTCAAATGACTCCAGGACCCACAAGACTGGCTACTTTCCATGCCACATTCAGCTTCAATAAAATAGATTTAAATTATTATGGCTATTATGTACATGATATTGTGTGAGTAGATAATTTTCTCCAAAAACAAGAGGTGTCACAGAAAAAAAAAAAAAAATCTCCCTGCTGTCAGAAGCATTTAGTAAGGATTATTCATCCATTTATTAATGTCAGATAAGCTATTTAAACATTCTAAATAGATCTGTAGTTCAAAAATGTGTATACTTGGGTTGTGAAGGAATAAAATCTGACCAGTAGGTAAGGGTTAAAAATGGTCACAATTAACTTAGCTGAGCCAGAAATTTTGTTTTTCTTCTTGTTCTTTGACAAAACATGGTGCCCATACTATCTACATAGAAATTTGGCTATAGACAGTATAATAGGAAAATAGTCCCTGGTGGTGAGGTCACTTTTTTCTACCTCCCCAGCCCTATAGTTTTTTTTTTTTTTTTAAGTTTGTAGTCTTTAGCCTCAGTCAATACTGACTGAAGTGACAATGGTCATTCATCATTGTGCAAACTTTGTCCAGGGGATTGGTAGAAATGATATTCACTTTTTCATGAAAAACCTGTAAAAAACAAACAAAAAAAGCTGAGCATTTTCAGAAGATGAAGCCATCAAATGCCTCATGGTAGCCATTTCACTATCCAGCCCATGTCTGTGGCATGCTTGTTGTGTACAATTTTCAAAGCTTAATTCTTCTGTTCATGAACAATTCACAATACAGTGAATGTTAAAAGCAGAACAAGATTCAATATAACTTTCCTAGCTTAAAAGATTGGACATATCCAACACCAGCCGACTGGAGATTGCATATGTGGTGCCAACTCAAATGCTTGTCAACAACAGTGTCCTCCTCGGTACACTGGCCTTTAGAAGTGCTGCCCCAGTGCACCCTTAGTATTAATCAAGTTCATTTGAAACATCTGAAAGGAAGAGGAATGGCGCAAATTCCGTTAACTGAGTTAGCTGCTGGTGCGACTATAAAGGAGAATTACGTTGCGCTCCAATGGATCATGAAGACTTCTGTTGCCATATCTTTGGCAACCCAGACATTCTATGCTGTCTTCTTGTTTCTGGTTGCAAATGCAGATACTGTATGACTGACAGTGAAAGCAAGGGAAATAGCCTTGGATCTGCTAGGACCCAGAGTCTTAGTAATTTCTCAAGCAGGAAGTATCTATGGTTCTTGTCAGTCCCATTGTGACCCAAAGCTCCTAAATGTCCAGTTGTGACACAAAAGCAGTAGCTTGGAGAGCATTGTGGTCAACTCTTAGACTTGCAAATTAGTACCGTCCTTGTACGTCCACATTGTAGCTGCAAGAAAAGCTGCCGAAGGAACGACAAATATTGAAAAGCCTCCTTAAAGTGCACAGCTCTGTGAAGGAGACAGCAAAGAATAGGTTCTACAACAACAATCAGACACGTATGTCTCTGAAATACATTTTTAAAGTCAACTTTAGTTTAATTTAATTCAATTTCATTTATCTTGAAGACTAAAGATAATAAATTCAGGAATCTCTGCATGTATATGTGTCTGGTCTTCACTCTTCTCTGCATTCATTCATCCTTATGACTTAAAACTTAGCAGAAGTATTGGCCGGTGAGAGGTTGCAATCCTGATCTCTGAGCTTCGAGACTTTCTGAATCAAAACTCTACATAGCATGCATACTCCCCCAAAGAATAGTGGCCTTATCGTGGTGGATGGGTTTGATTGTCCCCCATAGCTGGGAGCTATGTTGTTGGGTCAATAGCCCCAGTAGGGTCTCCCAAGGCAAACCGGCCCTGAGGGAGGGACAGGACAAATATTGATTCACACAACCCAGGTGCAGCTGTGGTCAGAAGGTCACTGGTGCCTGTCATGGTGGCAACCCAAAAACCCACTGGTGTACACGAACTTGAAGGAGGCTGTCAGGCTTAAGAAGGAGGCCTTTCAGGCCTGGTTGGCTCTTGGTTCTCCTGAAGTAGCAGACAGGTATTGGTCAGCCAAAAGAGCTGCAGTTGCGGCAGTTGTGGAAGCTAAATCTTGGTTGTGGGAGGAGTTTGGAGAGGCTATGGACAAAGAGTTTTGGTTGGCTTTGAGGAGAGTCTGACAAACCATTCAGCCTCTCAAGAAGGGGAGCCAGGGCTTGTCCCAGACTGTGTGCAGCTGTGGGGGAGAACTGCTGATCTGGACTTGGGACATCGTTGGGCAGTGGAAAGAGCACTTCAAGGAACTCCTTTACCTGGTTAAAACATCCTCTGCTGAGGAGGCAGTTTAAGAAGATGATGGAGGATGGGCTCCAATTATTGGGGTATCACACTACTCAGCCTCAACAGGAAAGTTTACTCCAGGGGGATGGAAGGGAGGTTCAGACTAATTGTCAAATCTTGGATTCAGGAGGCGCAATACGGATTCCATCCTAGGGTGTGTAACAGTGGACCAGCTCTGTATCTTTTCAGAGCTGCTGAGGGCGTCATGGAACTTTAACCACTGGGCTGGGACACGAGTCAGCACCTTCAGTTCAAGGCCATGGTTCTTGGCCAGAAATGGGTGGATTGCTCCCTCTGGGTTGGGCGGAGGTACTGCTTCAAACAAAGGAGTTTAGGTATCTGAGGATCTTGTTCAATAGTGACGGGAAAATGGAAGGTGAGATGGACAGGCGGCTTGTTGCAGCTTTGGCAGTAATGCAGGCATACCAGACCGTCGTGGTGAAGAGGGAGCTGAGCCGAAAGGTGAAGCTCTTGATTTACCAGACAATTTACATCCCAACCCTATTCTATGGTCATAAGCTCTAGGGAAGGATCGATAGAATGAGATTGCAGGTTCAATTGGCCAAAATGAGTTTGCTTGAGCTGGGAGTAGAATCACTGCTCCTTCAAGTCAAAAGAAACTAGTTGAGGTGACTCAGACATCTGATTTTGATGCCTTTGCAGATTCAATTGGCCAAAATTAGTTTCCTCCATAGACTGGCTGGGCTCAGTCTTAGAGATCCACAGGGAGCTAGGAGTAGTGTCACTGCTCCCTCAAGACAAAAGAAAACAGTTGAGGTGGATCTGACATCTGATTCCGATGCCTTCTGGGAGACATCCTTTGGAGGTTTTTCAAGCCTGTGATCCTAGGAAAAGACACTGGGGTAGATTCAGAAGTGCTATATTTTTTATCTGGCTTGGCAACACCTCGGGATCCTCCAGGAGGAACTGGAAAACGTTGCTGAGAGATTGATGTCTGGAATGACCTGCTGACACTGTGACCCAACCACAGATAAGTAGCAGAAAATGAATGAATGCATGGATGGATAGATGGCAAAACCTGCATGCCACATGATAATATGATATTGTGATTTCCTTTTCATGTTTCTGAATTCAACCATGAACCTGAACACTACAATGTTTGGTTCTTGATGCCTGGCTTGAGGCTTTTTTTGGGATGGCTCCATTTCTGAAAATGTTCAGGGCCTCCAACTGTACAAGTGTACCAAGTTTTATGCTAGTTTCATCAACTTTTACAAACTTACTTGGCTGACAGCTCCATCTGAAGACACAAATGACTTTACACGTCTTTCTTGATATATGCACCAGTACACCTCAAGAAATGTAAGACTGATCTTTAAAATCTGTGCAATCTTGCTTAAAGGTCTGAGCTGGATGATAGTTATGGCAAAACAAAATAATTAGGATATTGGTCTGTCAAGGTTACTAAATGATCTGCTTAAAGTCACGGAGAAATCATGGTTGCCTTTAATAAAAAGGTAAGTGTTATAATTTCAGGTCTGTGATGGGCACTGCATCTCACAGGTACACCCTATCTCGGCCTCCACATCCTTGCCATGGTAGCTACTTACACTATGAGTGGATTCATTAGAATTAGTTATTTATAGAAATTGTGGATACAATATTTCACTTATTCAACCCAGAACTCTACCTTTTGCAGTCATTCAGTTATTACTTTGATAGTTTGAAGTTTGCTCATATTAGGTTGTGTTTGTGGCTACAGTTAATATGAGGCATGCTAAAAACTATAATTAAGCAACTAATTCATAAAATGTATTAATTGGGTTTTTAAAAATACAACTCTGGAATTAAAATGTATACTTTGGGGTTTGGATTGCATATGGGAGGATAGGAAGAAAGGGAAGAGTAATTTGAGGAAAAAAGAGAAGAAACTATAGATCAATAAGAATAAAAAACAGGCCACTGTTTTAATTAAGTAAATGAAGAGGAAAAAATGGTCGAAATTAATGAAGGCTTTTAGCTAGCAGCTGCACTAAGGGGCAAGGGGGTGTTTGGGGGACACATGGGGAGCTGGTAGGGCTTTAAATTTTCATTACCACAAGCACATCAGCACTCAGCATCAACCTTCATTCGTGTGGAGTCGAAGATTCTGCACCAGAAAGCAACTCCATCTGCAGCAGCTTTGCCACCAGGAACTTTAATGCTACCTCTTCTCCTACTTTTTCTTCTTTTGTGGTGTAGTTTTTTTTCCTCTTTCTACTTTAGTCTCTCACGGCACACCAAAGTATGTACTAGATGGTCATTAATCTTTGGAGGAAGTCCCTACCCACACCCACAAAAGAAAACAAATTATACTCTCTGTTTCTGCCCCATCTTCTGGGGTTCTCTAAAAGACTTTTTCATCTTTGATGTTAGCTGCAAAGCTAGCTAAAAACAAACATTAACCATTCGACTATCTCCCCATACTAAATTTGAAGAGACAGTTTCCTGTAGGGAGGAATACTCAGTCTCAACTGGATTTAAAGCAAGTAGCTTCAGACCAATGGAATTGAAGGGGGATTGTGAGAATAACGCAATGTCCCTTTTTCATTTACTGAAGTGGCAAAGATTCATATTAAACATCAAAATGGATCTCTCAGAGGGAATCACAACTTCTAACAAACTAAAAAATAGGCTTTTCCTATATTATCAACAAAACATGTCAAAAATGATTTGATGTGAATTATTCATTGACTGTTTATAGTTATCATGTAGTTTTCCCATGTTTATATGAATAGTTCACTAGACCTCTTCTGTTGTACAAAGGTCTACAATAAAGTTAAATAACATTGTGCCCAGGTGCTGTCATACAGTATGTTAATATAGCATATTAATATAAGAAAACCGTGTTAGGATGCTGCACCAGAGCAGGTTCATTATGATACCTAATTCAATTTGGTACAACATTCAGTCAGCATTTAAGAAACAGGTAGCAGACTCACCATAGTGCCCACACTGTATGTGGCGGCAGGACCAATCGTATGGTGATAGGGGTCTGCTGTTGCATAGACTCTGCCATAACTACAAAAGAGACATAAGGCAGAAAATGTGTTTATTATGACAAGACAGTCGAAAACTGTAAATAAGACCTACAGTAGCATTACCAAGACGTTCAGAGAGAGAGAGAGAGAGAGAGAGAGAGAGAGAGAGATATTGTAAAGATCAGGGCTTGCATTTATCAAGCATGAAAACATATTTTCAAAAAAACTGTGCAGAACATCTCACTAAAATCTAAAATCATTCCTACCTCGAATTAGGACATGATTTATAAGCTTTATAAATGTGCCTTGACAATGCTTATTAAGCAGTGGTTTCCACCAACAATTCAGTTGCAATTACTTTCATCAAAGCAAGGCCAGATCAACTTGCCCCAGGGGGTAATTTGAATTGTGGGCTGTTTCAATCATCTTTAAATTGTATATATACCTTGCTACCTTTTAGTATAATTAAGATCCAAAAAACAGCAAACAACCGACTGCGCATGGCGCAATTATATCCAGAGACACAGACCATTCAGTATTCAAACACTGGAAATACTAGCTACCCCAAGTTTTCTGTGTGGGAGTTGCCTCATAATTATCTAATCAAATATATTTTGATGAAGGAAAATGAACCACAGACACTTGTCATTTACTGAAAAACAAAAGTGTTGTAAAAGTAGATCAAGCCTTCATGCATCCAGTTATATGTCATTTTACACTTCTGTTCTGGATGGTGTGATTGCACACAAACAAAAATTTGTTTTAATGTTATGGTTGTTTTTTACAATAAGCTCATTATTTTCAGTTTAGTCTTCTACATTTTTTTCCCCCCAATAGTGTTTCATACTGTCTTAGCCACCTGTTGGGAACTCCTGACAGTTTAGGACAACTTGGCGGCTCTGGTGGAAGTTTATGTACAATCAGGACAAAAAGTTGTACCATAACTCACTTTTTTGTAGTTTTGTGTCTATATACCACCACAATCAATTTGAAATTAGGTGCTGACTTTGAGCATTAATTCATATGGTTTAAGAAAAATGTCGAATTAGCTGGTAGAGAGCATGCCTAATAGAGCTGAGATCAGACGGTTAACCCAGCCATATCTTTGCATTAAGAAGGCTGTTCGTGGTATATTTTGGGTCATTATCTATCCATACTGTGAAGCATTGTCATGTTAGTTGTGTAGCATTTGACTGAGTATCAGCATAAAGTACAGCACTATACAGTCCAGAATTCATCCTGCTACTTATATCAGCAGTCACATTTTCAATAACCACCAATAGCCCAGTTCCATTGGCAGTCACAAATGCCATTGCTATACAACTGCCTCCACTATGTCTTACAGATGACGTCGTGTGTTTGGATCAGGAGGCCGTTCTTTCCTTAAAGAACGAGGCAGACATTTCCTTAGATGTTTTCAGGAAAAGTCTAATCATTTTTTTCCATTCTTGAATGTTTCCATTGGTTGTGTCTTCAGGTAAAACCTCTGTATTTACTTTGATGAAGCTGTTTCTTGATTGTGGACTTTGACAATGATATGCCTATCCCCTCCAGAGTGCTCACTTGGCTAGATGCTGTGACAGATTTTTCCTCTCTAAGGAAACACTTCTGCAGTCCTCCACTTTAGGCGCTTTGGCCTCTTGGTGTTGCTAAACTTATCAGTAGATTCTTTTTTGTACCAAATTGTTGTTATAGTTACGTGTCTAAAGTAATCTTTTCCTTTAATTTCATCGACACCTCTTTGGACCACATGTTGAGAGTTCCCATCACCAGCTATCAAATGAAAATTCAACACTTGTTTACCCTCAGACCTTTAATCTCCGAATACTTATAGACCTGCCTATATTTGAAGCTGTGGATTCACACTCAGAGAGACATTCTGACTTATTCCAAGAATATAAAACTATATGGATTCTTTAAACTTGTTTAAGTCAATGGGGAATTTAATCAGTTTGAAAAAACGGTTAATTGTTTCACTGTTACCCAACTCCCACCACCAGAAGTAAATCTTGTGTACGTTGGCTTTGATTGAACTTTTGGTAGTAGATAGGGATTGCTAACCAACCACAAAGAGTGCGTGAGACATAAGGGACTGGGTCGTCGATTTTTACTGGGGTCCTCGAGATCTATGATCATTTCCTCCTCTTACTAATACTAACGGCAGGCCTATGGGATGAAAATGCAATCGATGCCTCCCTATAAATGTATGTTGTAAAGGTGAGAGTGTGTGATTGCAATGATTTGTTTTACCTGTTTCAATTTATTAGAAAAAGTGGACGAGTGTTTTATCTTCCAGATGATGGGGAGAGAATGTGATAAAAGTAATGTCAGCCAGAGAGGAAAAAGAGAGTGAAAGATAAAAAAAAAAAGAAAATGGTAGAGTGATAAGAGTAGTAGATGGCTGCCGGGAAGAAGAAATAAGATTATGAGCAAAGAAAAAAAATGAAAAAAATGATCCTCTGGTGCGTGGAAATGGAGGCAACAGGCATAGGGAAAAAGGAAATACAGGTGTGTAAAAAGAAAATTTATTTAAGAGTAAAATACAGAAGTTTGGTGAGAGCTAGTAAATTTCTGATGGTGTCCTATAGCTTCCCCACTCCGACACAGTCTTCTTCCCCTCCCTAGCTACTCCTCCTCCCACGCTGCCATCTCCCCCTGTATCTCTCTCTGTCTGTCTTCTGGGGCTTATTTCCAGTCTTTTCACCAGCACTGGATTGGAACTAATCCCCTCCCTCAACACCCCTCTCTTTTCTCATTCCACCCCTCCACCCCTCTTTCTGTGATGCCACCAGACCACTTTATTTATGTTCCTTTCTTCCTGTCTTGTTTGTTTATTCTCCTCTAAAAGTAAAGGGAAGTCAGCATAGGTCTGGAGGGTAAAGATAAGAGACTGTGCCGGTACACTACCATGTGTTACACTATGTGTAACAGAGGGAGACCTAAGGAAAGGACAGTAATGGAAGCATACAGAGGAAGGAAGGAAGGAAGGAAGGAAGGAAGGAAGGAGCTCACGGTTGAAAAATATTCACAAATATTTAGTGTATATAAGTATACTCTTACACTTTAAGTGCCGCAATGAGCATGAACCACTCTCTCTGGTGAAATGTTATGGTATATGAGTCCCTAAATAAACACAAATAAACAGCATTACAGGGATTGTTGTGTGTTTAGATGGTGTGAAGAGCGTAGAGAAGGACAGATAGTTGTTTATATCGCCTGACTTTTTGTGGTGGAGATAAACATTTGAAACATGTATTCTATACTACCACTGATGAGCTAGTTAAAGACACTCTATGCAATCCAGGTGCAGAATTGCCATCTTGAAGTTCAGGTATTTTGCTGGTGGGCCAGTCTTTCATTTCCTGTTACATAGACTATAGACACAGATATTCAGTAGGTTACCGCAGCTGGAGAAATTTCTAATAGCAGGTGGCTATTGCCATCACAATTGAATAACTTATTATCTAGAATTCATGAAAAGAACCAAACATTCTTTACCAAAGCATGGATAAAAAAGAGCAAACTTGTAACTATGGTACAGAAAAGGAGAGCTAAGAAAAGGAAAAAAGCTTTGCTGGCTCATGCGGCAAAGTGTGCTAAGATCTAACATATTCATTTCACCAGCCTGCAGGCGATAATGAGGACAGTAGTGAAGAGGCAGAAACATCAGAGAGGGCTGAGCAGGGAGCAGTTGCTTTGTCATACTTACACACTCTGTACTGTGAACTTGGTCAATGAACTAAGTAGAGAACCAAACATTGTTGTTAACCTTAGGGTTCCAATGCTAGAATTCCACTGCATGTTAAATATGTGACTGCATAAACGTTCAGGCAAATTTACACTGAGTTTCTCTCAGGAGTTCAAGAGAATGTTTGTAAATGCTAGTGCCAGTGCTTAGGGTTCAAATGTCGTACCTCCTAAGCACCTGTTTGCTTTTCCACTGGCAAGGAGCCAAATTTGAGCCACGCCATATGTCACTGCATACGTAGCCGTTTATCGAACAAAGCTCGCGCCATACGGAAGTCCATCCAGTGGTCCAGACTAACTGTTTTTTCACTGGTGCGACCAAATTTCTCATTTGGTTGCACTTCCCACCTTGTCACAGGCAAAACATATGACTAACTGTACATTTTCTTATCGATAGACACTACAATTTACCAATTTTCCCCGAACGCCCCACATGGCAGGCTGCCCTAGCTGCTCCTTGGTGGCTGCGGTGCTCAGACAGTTGTGTGACCAAAAATGTTTTTAAAAAGAATAAAGTAGGGCGTTGTAATGTCAGATTTATCCAAGATGAAACCCATTGATTTTTTTCTCATGCGGTCTTTTCTATGACTAAACAGCGCATGTAGGTGCGCTCCGTTTTTCACGAGAAGCATAAAATACCACTTTCTAAGCTTAAATACAGCTCTACACAGACATTATAAAAGTACTGTTTTCCACCACTGTGGTGTTGCTGGTGGGACACAGTTGTGCCGGCTTTCAGTGTGCAATAGTTTGTGCAAAACTTCTCTGTGTCCTGGGACTCATTCCAGTACATTTGCGATCGGACCAGGGACGTCCTGGCAAAAAATGGCACAAATTGCCGCTTGTGTGTCCCATTCTGTGTTTCCATTGGTCTCAGTGGTCACGACAACCCTGTTCCCAGCCTCTGACGTAGTCGGTTCTTAGCTCTTGCCCAGCAAAGAGTTGGTGCTTGCTAAGTACCAGTTTTGAGAACCTGGAGCCGGTGCTTAGGTGGTGGAAACATAAAGAACTGGTGCTAAGTCAGGCTCTGGCTCTGAACTAGCACTGGAACCAGCTCAGTGGTAAAGGGGTGTGTGATGCTTAATGGCCTCCTGCAAGAGCTCATCTGTTTACAGTCGGCCTGGATGAACTAGGGCAGTGTCCCCGTATTCCAGTAGCTTATATAACACAGCTACACATTGTGCTCTCCCCCTACAGCACCTGTCTGACAGTGGCTGTAAAACAAAGGATCGGGCTTAGGTTTGTGCCACACTGATCAGTTTATAAAAGCCTTCATTGGCTTATGGTTATGGTTAACTCTACTTGCCTGTAGATCTGGACTTCACCTGCTTTAGTTGCCTCTTGGCAAAACAAGCACTCTTACAGGAACCGCTCTACCACTGAACGATTTGTCAGAGAAAACCAAACACACGTCATTTCATCACATTAGGATAAATCATCGTCCAATAACACAATAATTGAAATTTAATGTTTTTATGTGGTGTGTGCATGAAAAAAAGGATTAAAAATTTGTGTCCATGTACATGAATCAAAACATTAAAATTTGTGAGTATTTTACAAATGGCTGGGAGTCTGGGCGGGTGTTTTTAAAGACATAACTGAAGAAGGACAAGGTGAATATTATTGCTAATCCTTATTACCTTTCTCTTACAGTACTTGGTATCTATCTAAATTCACTGGTAGTCTAGTGTGAGTGTGTCTGCTTACACACTATAGAGAGAAAGAATTCAAGTGGAGTCTTTCAGTCCTCAGCTCACTGAGTCTGTATAAGACCTCTCTTATCCCACAATAAATAAGATTTCTCCACCCCCAAGCCTCTGCTCCATCTCCTCCCATCTCAACCTCACTGCCCCGGTTTGGCTTTAAATCAGGAGTCCTTAAAAAATAGAATGCAAGAGATACAGTAGAGGAGATGAAATGGGGAGAGGAGAATGAATAACGGGTAAGCGTGAGAAAGGAGGAGTGCGTGAGTAGAGAAAAAGAAAGCGAATAAAATAAGTCTTGGGGAGAGAGACATGCCCCCTCACCTGCTCTGCTCTCCTCCTCTGTTCTGTTAATAAGTCTCCCAAACATGCCGCTTGCTCCTCACCGCTGATAAATCTTACATTATCACAGGTCTACAGGCTCCTGCTGTGGCTGTTTCTTATCGGACTTGACATGCTCAATCTCCCTAAGATTAGCTCCCCAAGCACCTTCATACGCACACACCTAGGCAGCAATGGTAGTGGGTGCATGCAACATTCAAAAGACACACCCCCACACATGTTTTCCTATAAAAAACATTTCACTTGTGATCTGGAGGAATCACCAGCAACCTGCAGGCTTAGGCTAAGGAGAACAGCAGTCCCTGTCAGAGGAGGCCCAGGGCAGTGGCACAGACATTATGGTACACAGCCCAAGAGGTTGGTAGATTAGAAGTCAGGGGACAACAGGGAATGGTAATTGAAAGATGGAGTAGATCAAACTACTCTCCAATGCCTTTGCTGTTATTTTGCTCTTTGTATAACCTTTATTGTTCCACAGCTCTATGGCAAAATGTTGTCAGGCTCACCTGGTCACCATCCGTCCAGGTAAACCTCCATGAAGATTTTGGGGTTGTGTGACGTGTGACAATTCTAGTTCAATATAAATTAGGCACATCTGTCAGGTTGTAAGGTTACACTATACTATCAGTGACTGTTAAACTAAAAACGATTACACGCAGAAAATACTGTGACAGTGAAAGTTAAATGTTTTCAAATAGTAAAATGTCACTAATAAACATCTTGTCAAGGCCATATGTCAACGTTGTATCAAACTACTGCAAATAAAAACATCCTGTGAAGAGTTCAACACTGTTGAAAATACTTCTTTTCCAAAAGAATCTTGTCACTTTTTAAAATATAGTAAAAAATTGATATTTTTTAAATACTTACGTATAATTCCACTGGCCAAACTAGGTAAGACTTTACATGGTAGCAATCATGAGTAGGCTAACATGACAAGTGGGGTTTGGCTGTCTTATGTTTATGTCATGTTGTTAAAAATGCAATAAAATTATGCCAACTTAGTATAACTGCGAGAAAGTTCAAGTTTATCTGTTTCATGGTGACTCTGCATAATGTCATGAAATAAAATGTTCGCTTTCATTTTGTTCAGTAATTTGAGAATAAACATTTGATTCAAATTGAGTCATGATCACAATGAAAATATTACAGTGTAATTTTAAGGGACCCTGAGAAATGAAAAGAAAGCCAACACACCTGTCACTGTAAGTTGCTGCAGCAGTACCAGCTGGCTGGGCATATCTGTAGGCTGCATAGCCTCCCTGAGGAGAGACACAAGGATTTAACACCCCCTGTAATTAGGAATTAGAATTATTGCCTTTAAATTTAAGATTCAAATAAAACAGTTTACTTGGTGCTGGTCAGTATTCGATCAAACGCTCAAGACAATCCACACAAATTATTTTCTCAATACATTGTAATGAATAACAAGATGTGAATAAATCGATTTTGACTTACATATATTTCTGCCCCATAAAAGCCATCCTGGTAGACCACACTGTGAGCAGAAGATATCAGACTGTAAGCAGTTTTTCGCATTGAAAGGAAATTTTTAAAAAGAAGAATAGAATAGAATAGAATAGAATAGAATAGAATAGAATAGAATAGAATGCTTTTATTGTCATCATACACAAAGTACAACAAAATTCAAAGACAACTCCAGTGGTGCAAAATGCAAGTATAAAAAAGACAAATAAGAATATATAAATATATTTACAAAATGAGCCAGTAGGAAGTATATACAGTTAGGAATGAGCTTGGAAATAGCCAAACAGTAGAATAATTATATTGCACTGTTGAGGTAAGAACACTGTGGATATATGAGAACTCTAAATAATATAAATAAATAAAAAATTTTAAATTATATATATATGTATATATAATAATTAGAAATAGTTACAATATAATACAGTATAATATAAATAATTAATATATGATAAATAATTCAGACTAAAAGGTGATTTTCAAACCAAAGAAATATAAGCACAACATGAACATTATGTGCCTAAACATGTACTTCCCACCTGAAATAGCCACTACAGTCAGACTGATTGGTATTAAAGGATTCAGCTATGAAAACCTTCCCCGCTTCAATCCACCAGCTGCAGACTGGACTGGTCAAATTCTGGCCTATACTATCTGCAGCCTTAGCAGAAATGGACATTCTTCAGGCCAGGTAACATTTTTTTTCCCAGTCTTCAGATGTGGTGAGTCTGTGCCTGCTCCAGCCTGGAGCCCATCGTGGTCCTCTGCTGTTGCCCCCCATCCCTCCCACCCAGGTTCCATGTGTTGTGCCTTCTGAGACATTTTATTTTTCTCAGCACTGTTATGAAAGAGGAGCTGTCTGAGTTACCATAGACTTTCTGTCAGCTCCAACCATTTTGCCCATTCAGAACTGCTGGACGCTGTTTGTTTTTTGTATCATTCGCAGTAAACTGTGCTGAGTAATACTGCTGTGGTAAAAAAAAAAAAAAAAAAAAACAAAACTAGGGGATTACCAGTTTCAGAAACACACGAACCAGGCTGCCTGCCACCAGCAACCCTGCCACAGATGTCATCACTACAATCACGTTCTTTCTTAATTGTAATATTTGATGTGAACATTCACTGAAGCTCCTGATCTGTATCTGCAGGGTTTTGTGCTGCACTGCTGCTGCATGATTGGGTGATTGAATGAATTCATAAATACACAGACGTACCTAATAAAGTGCTCAGGGAGTGTAGACAACAGTGTGGATAATGGATGCATTTTTGCAGAAATTTGAATAAGATTTTCTTAGAAATATAAATGCTAAAATGAAACAGCTCTATGCAGATATAACACAACACATTCATGTTTCTCTTGTCCTGTACAGAGAAATCATCTCTTCTTGTTGCTTTTCTTTTACGGTCAAACAAAGCACAAGCCTGAGGACTTGTTTGATTGATACTTTGTAGACAAGCTAAAACACTAGTTTAGATTTCATCCAAATTCTAATTACCTTTTCACCAGCTGTTGACCAAAACAAATTTGTTTCTTTATTTTTATCTGTCTACTATTTATTGCTCAAAATAAAACATTGCAGATGATTTTATCAATTTACGTATGTTTTGGTTTTGAAGTACTTGAAGTGACAGAAAATCTATTTGTATTACCATCATACAGAAAAGTACTTATTCAGTAGCTCCATTTGGTCAGACTGCACCATTCATCCGTTATTCTTCTCCCAGCTTCCTGCATTCACACTTTACATCTGCATTTCTCTACTTCTCATTCCCTCTTTCAACGCTAGCTCTCTCTAACACATCTATTCTTCTCTCCCCCTCCATGTCTCCTGCTTCACATTCACCAGGTCTCTCACTCTCCCTGAAGCGGGCCTATTGGAGTGTGCAGGGTAGGTCGTAGCAGTCCATTCACACCCGAATAAAGAATGACACTTTAGAAAAAACAGACAAATTTGGCCATTCTGGAATCAAAGAGCAATTTTCCGCTCTATTAGAAGGTGGCCTTTTTGTTTTCCACTCCCAATTCTTCTATTGCTACATGTGCGTGTATGTGTGAATATGTATATATTTTTCTGTGCACGTGTGTGCGCGTGTGTGTGTGTGTTACCTTATGTGTTTGAGTAACGCAGTAGATTAGATTTGTTTCGTAGTAGGTTTTAGTCTTTGAGATGTGTCATATAGTGTTTATCTGATTATGAGTTTTTGTCTCAGTTGGATGTGTTCTGTCTCTCTGTGTTTGCAGGTACTCACGCTCCATAGGCAGGGATAGGTGGAGGAGGAGGTGCAGCACGGAACGTGTTGTAGACAGCACGGCCCCTCCCTCTCAAATGGGCCCCTCTATAGGCAACCGCTGCTCCAGTACTGGCGTATGGAAAGCCTGTGACTGACAGAAACATACAGACAGACAGAGAGAGAGAGAGAGAGAGAGGTGGGAAAAAGCACAGTATGTTAAAGCACTATGCTTCATATCTTTGCATAAAATCCCAGTGCAAGATTCAAACAATATGGCTGCTGTGAATCCCATTAAAACACCAAAACCAGAAAAAGAATCCTTTCATGAGATTAGAATGTCACCCTACAGTCTATGGATGTGGCTGATGTGGATTTTAAAATTACCACATGTTGTTCTTCATTATATTCACTGTAATGTATAAAAACAAACAATACCTGTATCATGTCTTTTTCGGATGTTGAGTAAAATTGTCCCAGAGCACATTTGAACTAATTCACTGGGAGACAATATCTGTTTGATCAATGATGATCAATTATTGGCTACATATATTAAGATAAAGTTGTATTTTACCATCATGGATCTCCACACTTCTTTACTTAATATATATTGATCAACTTTGCATTTAATGTACACTTAGACAGACATCAAAAGGACAATTTGTTTACATGCAACAAAGCCTAAAAGACACTGATAAATGTTGGAGTACTTAAGCTCTTTCTGAGTGTGGTTAATCTCAGAGGCCAGATTAAACTGAATATACAGACATGAAGACAAAATAAAGATGTGATAAGATTGATCGAGTTTCTGTAAAGTTCTGTAATTTTCCAATTGAAAACATTTGGACAAAAGTGATTTTAGTCGAAATGAAAAAGCTTCACACCTCAATCACAACTTGAGCACAACACATTGATCTTGGACAAGAAACTGAAAACTTGACAGGATATAACTAAATGTAAAAAGTCCTAGAGGGGCAGGAAGGTGCAGACGCCTGCATGTGGGTTTAGCTTAGTGACGGTCAACAGGGCCAGATTTAAGTGATGTGAGCAGGTTTATGGATGATTTTAAAAACACTAGTCGTTCCTTTCCCACTAAAATCTGATCAGAAACACCAAATAAAGTTAATATTTCAAGTTGGATTGTTAACTATCTTCACATTTTAGGTAATCAGAAAAGTACTGCATTATACCTTGGACGTTTATTACCAAACATGAAGCTCTAATTACTGCTTTAAAACATTCTGCACAATTAACACAATTTGTTTTAATAAAATAAATTAATATAGAGGTGATGTTAAATAATACAAACCCAGATTAAAGTCTTGCATCCTTCCCTGAATACATATTTAAAGCCACATCAACCACTGATTCCCATCTAATTCTACAGGCTACAGTTGATATAATACTTTCAGTTTGAAATTAGTGGGTTGTGATAACCAGAGAAGTATACACATTCCTGCAGAGAATGTTAACTAAAATTATAATACAAATATTTTTGGAGAGGAAAGTGTAGAAATTAAAGAAGAAGACAATTAGTCAAGTAGAGTGAAGGTGCATAATCCACTGTCATAGATTACTAAATCAACAGCCTTCACAGCTGTTTCCTCTTCTGCTAAAAATTAAATTAAGTAACTATGCCTAAAATATTTTGTAAAACTGATTTAAAGTTACTTCTAAATGTGATGCAATTACCATAACTTGTTGACTTTTCCACCAACGTGAAAAAAGTATGTCTGATTCTGACCTTTCAGAGTAAATTTGTAATAAATAATCAGACATTCACAGGTTCTGCCACTTTAGTATAGTTGCAAAAAATACTGATATGAAATGCACACAGTTTAACTGTTTAAAATCTGCTAGCATTAGTTGTTTGCTAATATACATCACTATTAATAGCTAACTTCTCCTGAACAGCGAAATAATTTTACCTAGAGAGACTCAAAAATCCAAACATTGAAGTGTCTTGATCATATAATCAACACATAATCTATGCTTTATACCCACTTGATATTATTATTTTAGCAAATCTTTTACACTGATAACCTGTAAACTAAAAACTCTACTAGGACCTATTTTAAGACTATCTATCCATACCAACTTCAAATACACTGCATCACATACCAAACATATTCAGACCTCAGTGAACGTCTTCAACAACAAAGAAAAATACAACATGCTCGAAAGTGCTCAGAGACAGAATTCCTCTGTTTCCACTCCTTTCCATCCATCTATCCCTCTCTGAATGGGGTGTTGGAGATCCTCTAACCTCTACTGTTTCTGCCTCTGCATATTCCTAACTAGTCAGATGACGGCATTAAAATGCCACACAGCCAGCCACAATCCTATGGTGATATATTCTGAGCAAAAGATCAATTTCCCCAAGTTGCCCCCACCTTCCCCCTCTTTCTTAATATCAGACATCCATATATTTATTCCTTTGTGTGTGTGCGTGTGTGTGTGTGTGTGTTTGTGCCAGAAGTTGCACTACATGTGTATGTATGCATGCAAGTGACCATGAGGATGTGTATGTGCATGTTGTTGATAGTGTGACATATACGAATGCAATCTGATGATGAGCTATGGCTTGTGCATGCTACAGCGGCGCTGTAATAATCCATGAATCATGGCAGGCCTCTGCCTGACAGCCAGCATGCCCATAAAACAAACAACATCCACTGATACACACATGCATAAAGCACTACACAGAGTACACTCCCTGGCTTCATACGTAGACATATACAGTGCATGCACGCTTTATCTGGTGTGGTGTATAAGAATTGGTTGTGATGTTAGAGTTGTGGAATGTGTAAGTGCATAAGCATCTGTGTTTGTGTATGTGTAGGCCTCACTGTGTTTAATGGGTAACAACTCAATTTTAGGAGAGTGACAGAAGACTCAGGTTTTATCATGTTTTGTCTCACTAATTGAATTTCACAATAATGTTCAGAAAAATTCCAAAACCTACATGCTATATAAGAGCAGAAAAATGACTGGAATGGCACAATGAGTTGCAATAAAAGCTGAAGTATGACAGTAATTGATGCAGAACCTCTTCAGTTGCAGACCTTACTATAGAAGACGATAGCAAAATGCAAGGCAAATTTAAAATACATCTTATGAAATGGTCTTCCATCAGATCACACTCTGTCATTTAGGCCTAGAGGGACTGCAAATGCCATATCTGAATTTGGATGAGATAAGGCTCTAAAATACTGTCGTAATTAACTATACAGAGTAGAGTAGCAATGTAAATTTAACTACATACGGAAGTTGAGCTTTTATACTGGGACAAGTTTGATCAATGGGACTGCCAATGACCTTTTACTATAAGTAGCATATGATATAATCCATTTAATATCACAGATATTAGGTATTTTGTTGATTACGTATTTATCGAATCGACCAAAACAACTGTGACTGAGATTCCATTCAAGTATCTATAAGACCTAATTTTTGAGAAACTTTCCTCTATCGTTAAAAAACAACACATTTTAACAGAATAATGAAGAAAATGAAGGAAGTTTCCTGAACCTGTAAAGTTTTAAATAATTCTTTAACTCATCCATTTTATACAAGGTGAATTTATTTAATAGTCTTTTCTTTTCTTTTCTTTTTTAACAAAGGAAGTGAATTTTTGCCTAAAAACATATGCATGTGATTTTTCAATTTCACATGAACATTTATTGCTTACACACACACACACACACACACACACACACACACGCACACAGTTTGTGATTTTCTCCAGGGGATGTATAAAATCTTTCCTTATAGCAAAGTCACAGCACAAACAATGTTGAGCAGCGTAACTAAAACCAAACCACATCCAAACCAAACAACACCAGATGATTTAGTTAGAAAAGGTGGGGTCACTCGCTGACAGTGATCTTAGCCATGGACCAATAATGGCACACCGGTATGACAAAGCAAATAGATGGCCGAATGTCATCCTTCCAACTTTCAGAATTTTCCAGCATATGTTAAACGGGTCTGAGCCGCTTGCCTTGTTACTTCCATGCCTGCATTTTGCATTTTAATCTTATTTGTTGTGTTCTGGCGGCTGGATCTGCCAAGCTCTGCATTCACTAAGTTACACACACACACACCTACACACACACACACACACACATTCCCCTGCTTTGCATATACACAGTCCAGGACACAGTCAATCAATCAGTATTACATTTCCCCCCTTGTCCTTCATGCCCATGCAGTCTATTTTACTCAGTCACCCAAACACACACACAAGCTGTGTCTCATTCAGGGCTGCATCCTTCTAAGGATCTGGTCTACAATGATGTAGACTAAACATGTAATATTAGCAAGCAGGTTATGTTGGAGCATTATATTTTTAAGTCATTTAAAAGCAGAATTTGTTAATGTTTGAGGGATGAGGCACTTACATGTTTTTGTTGCTGTTTGTTGGCACATTTTGACAGTGACTTTATCCAACTTAGTTTTGTTTTTGTTTTTTTACTCACAAAGTACACTTTTTAAATGAAAAGACATCAAGTTTGATCATCTTGACATGGAGGTAACATATTACCTACTTTGGGAAATAAAATTTTATGTTAGCATCTTCCCTCTGTGTTGTGCTATGTTTCAATCCTTGACACCTAGCAGGATGTAGACTTTGTTAAAGTTTCAATTAAATATGGTTAATAAGATAGCCGGTTTGTGGGAAACTGAGGCCAGCGAGGTCTTCCTTTATTTGAAATAACTTTGGCAACATGCAGCAATTAGATTTTCAATGAAAATGCATTTGGCAATACAAATTTGTAGTACATTAAGAACTTTAGATAAATCCAGTAGACTTTGTCAGATTTAAGCATTTAATTCAGAATGGCATGCAGTTGTGTTTGGTGGTGACCCTGCTCAGATGATGCTCTGAAAAAAATGTGAGCACAGCGAAAAAAGAGGGTCTTTATAAAGCAAGAAGGCTGGAGAGGAGGGAGAGGTGATGTGTAGAAGTGATGTGTCGAGGCTGATGTAGGAGCGATCTGGTGAGCATTGAACAGAGGCTTGAATAAATGCTGCCTTGGTTAAAAAGTGTGGTAATTGAGTGGGGTGGATTGAAATTGTGAACAAAAAAGGGTTTTGTGATTAGCACTGACTGTGTTCCTGTCTGAACTTCCGCAAAGCTCCATTTATTGCAGAAAAACAGAGAACGTGTTCAGTTGTACTGGAGTAACCTCGTCACTGTAAATCCAGCATCTTCATGTAGGAGGAAGGTGTTCAAAATTCATCCAGGCTGCTGAACCCATTTTGACATATATTAAATGTGATTGTATTTTAGTAGTTATATATTTTTATTTTTTATTTTTTAAAGTTATTTTTTTGGCTTTTTTGCCTTTATTACACAGGGCAGCTGAGAGACAGGAAAGTGGGGAGGAGAATGGCGGAAGGGGTTGCAGCAAAGGGCCATGAGCAGGATTCTAACCCATGGCTGTTGCATCGGAAACTATAGCCCCTGTGCATGGGTCACCAGCTCAACCAGGTGAGCTAAAGTGGCTGCCCATTTTAGTTGTCATATTAAATATATGATGTTTTTTAAGCGTCTGACCTGAGCATGCAAGATATTAATTCAAATATCTGATTCAAGTGATAATACTTATTTTCTAAATCAGATATTTAAGTGATAAGTGCTTAAAAAACTTTTTTTTTTAAATGTAGTAATACTATAAAATGATTTTTTAAAGCTGGTCTTTGGATTTATTTAGTTTGGATATAGGGATGCACCGCTACAATGAAGGATGAGACCTTTCATCCCGACATGCTGGTGTCACAATGGTGTTTCGGATGTCTCAGGTTTTCATCAAGAAGATGCTTTCTTGTAAAATCCCATTAGAAGCCTGGTCACACATATACATGGCCAAGAATTTTTAGTTTATTTTTTTTAAATATAGCCTCAATGTGTGTGTTTTCATTTCAAAATTAAGGGTCTGAGCCCATTTTCATCTATTCATGTTACACACCTGAAAGGAAGAGCTCTGACAGAGTGCAACCTTGTTGAGGTTGATGTGTCCAACACTTTTATTGTGACCTTTTTTTTTTGGACGGGCCTTCAGTTGTTCCAACTCATTGGATATTGTTTGAGAAATTGCTAATACTTGAGCTACAGCTTTTTTATTTCAGAATTCACAGTACCTGTTTGTTTTGGTGCATCCCAGAGTATACATGTAGAACAGCAACTGTACATCTATGCTTACATGTGTACCTACATACGGGTATTCATGAGTGTGTATGCATGTGGAGGTCATCTGTCATTCTCCTGAATGGGATTTGCACATAATAAACCTGTAGCCAAGTCTGGCAATGGAGATGGAATGCACTGTCAGCTGGCCAGGATTTATGGAGGCCGATTCAGCTGATGGGTGCTGGGAAAAGCCGTCTGATAAAGGTTGATTAATTGCCCTTAAATCCCACTCTACATCCTTACTTTACCCCCTTCCTAAACTAGATTAAATGCAGTCATAATTATTCTAGAAAAAAAATCCCAATCCTACAGTTTTACTTATGTGTGAGAATTGTTTACATTTTTTATATGGTGCAAGTGAGAGAAGGGAGACACTAACACCAACAGGAGGTACAGTAAGTGCAAAAGGTGAAGGTGTGGAAACGAACTGCACTGTGTACTATTTATGAGGGAAAGAATGCCGGTAGACCTGAGCTACAGCAAAGACTAATAAAATGAGGACAGAGTATGAACAACAGGAAAAATGCTGAGGGCAGACAAGACACCGACATAACTAATTTTCCTTGTTTTCTGTCACCTAGTTTCCCTTCTTTCCTCATACTTTATCCCTCCTGAACCATTCATCTATTCTTCCTTCTGGAAGACAGAGGGCCAATGGTGTTGTTTAGGCCTAACCTCAACATTTTTAAGCTGTTCCAAAGTTTTGAAGAGCATTTGAGTATAGGGTGGCAGTCTACATCTACAATAAATACTAGGAGATTCTGGACACATAAAGAGAACGGTATGACAAACACACTAATTCCAAACAGTAAAGTCAAGACTAAATAACTCGATGAGAACATTCAAACAAGTCTGACAGAAACAAGAAGACACATTCAGGGTCAGGACACTACCCAACCAGAGAAAGATATCTTAGCTAAAGGACTTAACTTTGCCAAATCCGCACAACAGTTACCAGTCGTGGACCTCATTACAGCCACAGAGTCATCAATAAGTAAAAACAACTTGACAGAGGCAGAAGCAGGATGAAGGTTTCCACTGTGCTCTCTAGTGGAAAAATACCTGCTTCAAACATCAGGGAAGGAAGACAGTAACATTTCTGAGTAAATATTGGAGCACTGCTATTCTGCTGCCAGACAAGGGGCGATGTACAGTGGAACTCAACACAGTCAATTACCATACCAAAATAACTACACTATTCAATGACAACACCGCCCACAACATTCTGATGCCACAAGCAGCTATAAGAAGAAGTTAGCAGACTGCCTGCAAAGGTTGGAAAACGACAGTGCCATTGAGAGCCAATCATATTGTTGACTTTACACTGGAGAAGGCACAACATATACTTTATATATGGTCTTCCAAAGACACACTGGAAAGGAGTGCCAATCAGACCCACAATCAGCATTAATTCAGTCACCTTTAACATTGCAATACATCTAACCACCATCTTAGCATCTCTGTCTGGACGCAGGGTGGCAAATTTCATGTATTTTCCTTAACAGTTGGCACATTAGTTAAGCACAACAGATTCATGAAACAGTTCATGAAACACCAACAAATAAGACTCTTGGTCTTTATTAAACAAATAGCTCAATCAAAACTACTTCAAAAGAGGCATAATTGCTGCCATTTTAGCTATTCAGCTAGCCTGCATATCTGCACACCCTTCTTCAACTTCTCAGCCAGGTTGTCTGCTGTGTGTCTGACTGGTATGACCTCTATTAGCAGGAATGCAGATTTCAAATGCCAGTCTTGTTGATGTAGTGAACCGCAACCGTAATACAACTTTGAATGTAACTATGCTTTAAGTTTGTCTTTGTTTTTGTTGTACCGCTTTTCAGTGCAGTTAGTAATAATTTGAGGGTACACTATAGCCTGTTTCAGTGTAGTTCAGTAGCTCACAAAATCCCTCACTGTCCATCTTGTTTGTAGCCATCATGTCCATATCCACCATATGACAAAACCTCTAAGGTGTTGCCTCTGCACGCGCATCACTACAGCCTCTTCTAGCTAACACTAACAGTTTGTCCGGAGGATGGTGATTCACTTTCTACTTGCACTGCAATCATCAGGTGCTGAATTTTCAGGTGACACAGCATTGATGATGTATTAAATTTGCATTTTAAAATTATGTTGTAATATTTAGATTGAGCGCTGTCCTCTCTAACAGTGTAATGCCCCCACGCTGATTTACGCCCCTTTCATCTTGTCTCAGTTTTCCCCATGACCAGCTGATCATCTGATATCACCTCACTTTGTTGACCTACATCTGAGACAAGACTGATAGAAAACAAATACTGCAAGATGCCTCTTTAAACAACATAATCATCACCACATATTTCAAGAACAATAAGGGTTTCTGCATTTTAAAGCACAGCTGTGCCGTGAACAGTGTCACCCATTGTGGCCAATCTTCATGGAGGAAGTGGAACACAGAACAGTAAGCTCTGTCAAGGGAACAACTCCCAGCCACTGGCTCTGACAAGTGGACAGCACCTGGGTCAGAATCAAAACCCACGAAGTGGTAGCTTTCAGAAAACACATCAGCTTGGTGGACAGCAACATCAAATTCTCAAGGGATTGTTTGAGAAAAAACATGCTGCCTTTTTGGACTGTACAGTGCACATATAAGAGGATAGAGGCCTCAACATTGAAGTTTATGGGAAACTTACACACACAGGTTGACACCTGCTGTTATAGTCCCACCACTCGCTGAAACACAAGCTGGGGGTTATCAGAACCGTCTTTGCCAAGACAAAGGGAAAAGAAGTGGAGCACACATATATTAAGAATGTACTTTAAATGTGTGGCTATTCCAACTGGGCCTTCATTAAGTCATCAAAGAGATCTGTAAAAACTAGCACAACATCAAGCAGAGATTAAAATAGTAAAAGGCATAAAGACATTATGCTTTTAACTATTTTAGATTTGTCATACTCTATTTTGCAAGAGTGTCTGGGAACCTTAGCAGGAGTTTCTTCAATCACAACATCCTGGTGCACTTTAGACCCAGATAGACTCTTAGGTAAAAGCTGCGTCACCCTAAGGACAGAACACCCAAGCAGTAAGAAGCATGCAGACCTATTATTAGAGGAAACTAAACAACAGCTCCATGATGTAGAACAAGAGAACCAGCTCCACAAGACAAGACTCGGCAGTCCACCTGCATCTACAATAGACATTCCTTTGAGGACAGCAAAATACACGGCTGTGGCTCAGGTGGTAGAGCGCTTGTCCTCTGATCGTATGGTTGGTGGTTCGATCCCCTGCTCCCTCCACAGTCGAAGTGTCCTTGGGCAAGACACTGAACCCAAAGTTGCTCCCAATGGCAGGCAGCACCTTGCATGGCAGCTCTGTCGCCATTGGTGTATGAAAGGGTAAATGGGTAAATGAGAAACACATTGTAAAGTGCCTTGAGTGCCGCTAAGACAGAAAAGCGCTATATAAGTGCAGTCCATTTACATTCTGGCCAAAGAGGACAGATGGTTTAAAACAGGAGTGAAGGAAGTCATCTATAGTAAACTCAAACAGTCATGTGGTGTGGAGCTGGTATATGGCACCACTTATCAGTCACTTATAATGCATCCCTGGTATCCTTCAGGTAGTTTCACATTCACCCCTGCAGTCATGGGAGTTTTGAATCTTTGGCCTTTGGTTAATTTGAAATTTTACTGAAAGGAAAATATGTTTAGAACTGTTTAATATAAAAGTGATAAAATGTGGTAAATTGTTACTCTTATGGATAAAATGCAGAGCTGAGGCTTACTACAGTTGACTTAAGGTGAAGGCAGGGTACACAAGTCACAAGTGTGTGCTTTTGTGCATGGAACAGAATAGAGGAATAGAATAGCCACGTTATTGTCAAACAGAGCATACACTAGCTGGTGCACATTTTGACGGTATCTGAGTTTTGTTTAATGAATCCTGAGTATGCACATGTTCTGCACGCACATGCTGATGAAAAAAGACATAAGGCAGACAATGCCAAATAGAATGTGCATGTACTTTGAGCACACGTTGCTGTGTCCACACGCATACAGGATAAATCCACAGACAGCAAAGCATGACAAACCCTAATATTGGGTGTGCAGGAGGTCATGTAAGGTTGTAATTTGGTTGGGTGGGTGGATGAAAGAATAGATGGTGGATTGAAGGGACAGAGCCAGAAAAACAGGAAAAGAGAAAAGGTGAAATAAAAGAGATGGATGGCATCTCTCTGTCAGGGCAGTTATTTAGAGGAGCGCTGTAAAGCTGTCTGGGAATGAACAGATTTCAGACTAATGACCAAAAAGGAGTGCAGTTAAGGGGAGCGGACAGCCTCAGCATTTCTACCAAATGAAACCAAGCTGGCACTTCAGACTGCACACACACACACACACACACACACACACACCTACACACACACACACACAAGCCATGTTTCCATCACTTCGGAAGACATTACACTGGCTTACATACATTCATTTCCTGGAGACTTACCCACCCTCCAAACAGAAACGCTACTTTCCTGATCCTGACCATTAGCCTAAACCTAAGCATACCCTAGCCTTAAACAAAGTCTTCACCTTAAAAATGAAGGTTACATGTTATGGTGATTTTTCTTTGTGTCTCCAGAGAGGTGGTAGTCCTCACTGCAGTCAGGCTTGCACATACAGAAACATGTAAATGTGTGATCTGCGATCCGTTCGAGGTCTGATCCAGTGTACAAGATGAATACTTACACACATCATTCACATAATACACAACGGAGAAGGAAACAAATGCAAATAATAATAATAAAAAAGAAGAAGAGTGGATGACTGAGTACTAAGCATGCTACAACACAACATATGTTCTCAGTTCTTAGTGTGATTCTTTACCTGCATAAAATTCAGGACCATATACTGCTCCAACCACTGGATTCAGCTTCCAGCCTACACACACACACACACACACACACACAGGGAAGAATATTAGCAGTACTGCATAACGCTGTATCAGTCTGCTGTGAAAAACAATCCTTCTCAACAGAATCACTATAATATCTGCTTTTCCATGGACAAGTGCATAACATCAATTCATTCCACGTGAGTCACTAAAATCTCAGCAGTTACTAAATGTAGCATTTTAGCCTTTTAGTGAATATCTTAACTGTTACGGTAACACAGGACAATGTGCAAAAACCGTCCAAGCATAATCAACATTTTTCAACACAACAAGATCTATTTTAAATTCCTGTTTTATGAGATGTCTCTGGTTAACTCTGCCACCTGATTTTTTTTCAATATTTTGTCATCCTGTTCATGTATAATGTATTCCATTTTATCTAAACATTTTGAACCAACTGGGGTCATCATCATCTTCTTCTTCTTCTCCTAAATATTTTCATCATCACTTTACACTCTCAAAAAAAACCATGAAGTCATAAAAAGTTAATTACTGTGCACTACTGTAGTCCCTCTTTTTCTAATTTATTCAGTTGTATTTATGGTGTTTGTCAACAGTTTGCTCAACCACCACCGAAGCCAATAAAGCAGATTGAACAGAAGCGTGGGAGGGAGGAGGGGGGAGAGCTTGGAGCAGATAGGTGTGTGTGCGTGTGTGAATGTGTGTGTGTGTGTGTGTGTGTGTGTGTGCGTATGTGAAGGTTTGTGTGTGTCTGTGCTTGGGGCCTGATGACAGTGACGAATGGAAAACTCTTCAGGGCTCATTCTCTTTTTCTCTGCACCCTCAAACAATATGGTGGTGTGTGTCGGTGTGTGTGCGTGAGTGTGTGTGTGTGTGTGTGTGTGTGTGTGTGTGTGCGCGCGTATGGATGTGAAAAGGAGCTGCTGTGTCTGGCTATTTATTCCATCCCCTCCCCCTCTTTTATCCTTTTACTTTTCACTGTTCTCTCCCTCTTTCCCTCCACCACTTTTTCCTTCCATCACTACGATGTGTGTCTGTGAGAGAGATGGACGAAAGAAAGATACCCTACAGGCCCATCTCTGCCTTTTTACGAATGACTCGTGGCTCTTTTTATTGACTCCATTCATTTACTCATTCACCCTCTCCACCAAATTCTCCTCCTCCACCTGCCTTAAATCCCCTCCTATCTCCAATTTTCACTCTCTCCCACCTTTTTCTTTTCACCCTTTTTTAACGCCTCTCCCTGCCAAGTAAGAAAAGATTTCACTTTGCTATTTGCATGATATTTCAAACCAAATCCACCGCTTGTTTGACAAATATTGATTTTATTAATCAAATGTGAATAACTCTTTTTGTGTGAGGGCACACTGCTGGCTGGCTTCCAGTTGTAGCTTTTGGTTTCTTTTTCATTGAAGCTCAGTGGATAGAATTGCTTTGTAACTGGGTAAACATACCCATAAGATCTTTTGTTCTTTAATACAGCCAAGTCTGATTCTGGCAGTGACACTGAATGATGGATCAGAAAATACAGGAAACTAACGACGAGCAGAAAACAATGAGAGTGGTAAAAAATAAAATAAAAAAAAGAATAGGCAAGCAGAATTAAAGGATACCCAAAGGAGCTTGAAAGAGATAGAAATAAATCTTACTGTTTGTGTACGGATTTGCCACCTTTTTGTTGGTCATTACTCTGGCTGTGGCATTGTTGACCTGTCAACAGATGGACAGAGGATAGTGTAAGGAGAGATGCACAAAAGCAAACATACACAAACCAGCCAAAACTGTGCATAATGTAAATAATCCACACCATCACCACTCTCCATGCTGGTATTTAGTCTTTTCAGCAAGTAAGGCTACATGCAGTCAAAGATCAGATGTTGTAACACATTCAACGTCATTAAAATAAAGCGAGAGAAAACAACTTTAAAATGGGAATGAATTCATAAAGTCATGACACATTTTAAAAGTCTAAAGACTAGTACAGTGGCAGCAGTCCTGTCTGCTCGGGCACACACTGCTGGACAGAAAATTACTATCCCACAATTCCAGTGAGCCCTATTTTGGTGATTCACGGGTGAAAAAATGTCTAGGATTAAGCCTATAAGTGCTCTACATCTTGTGTGCAGGTGCATGTTTTAATGTGTAGCCACTGTTACGTTACTTGGAATGCAATGCTTCCTGTTCCTGTTGGATCATGCTTTATTTTATAGAAGGGTGATTTATTTATCATTTTACTTAAAGGGAGATCACAGCTTATTTTTCCCTGGCTCCTAATATCTGACCCTGTAACAGATTAAAGTGGGTCTAAGTAGATTAAAGGCTGCATGCAAATATGTCTCCTAAAAAGTTCTTTAATTTACCACTAATTATGCAACAGCAAATACATTTTGAAGAACTTTTTATATTTGCCAGATTAGATTTTCTAGAAATACATTATCATTTAACCTTTTATGGTTCTGTTTAGACACTCAAAGTTAATTGATAAGATAATCCAACTACCTAATCCTCCCTAGACAGCAGTCACCAGGAAACATAAGTGACAGGGCAGTTGCATGGGAATTTACTGGGCTTCCATGCAAATGCATGTAATTTATTTTTTAAAATAAATATTTCTATTCCTAAATTAAATTAACCCTAATGAGTTAAAATGGAAAACCACAAAATCAGTACAAATAGCGAGAAAGAGGATGGTGACACCAATTGCTAATGATTTAGAGCAAAAAGTTTTAACAAGGTGTGCTGCACTCTGGCTCTGGTCATCATTTGGAAAATGAAAACCCACCATGAGCTCATGCGCATGCCACAGACACAAACACACATGACAAAATCCATAATTAACAAAGTGGGATTCATCATCTGTGCCAAAAAACACTGCAACACACTACCACACTGCTGGATAGATGTCTTCCTCACATACACTTACGGATCAGGATTCGGCATGCAGCGTTCAATGTGCAGCAGGCAGGTAGGGAGGAGAAGGGAACGGATGGAGGGAGAGAGGAAAGGGAGGGTGTATATTTCAGGAAACCTCAGGCAGGCAGAGAAAGGAAAGAAAGAGTCAGAGGGAGAAGGAGGGGAATAAAAGAAGAGGGGGACAGGAGGTAAAAAGAGACAGGAAAAGGAAGGCACCTCTATTTTGCGTCCCTCTACGATTGTACCATTTAGTTTCTCCCGTGCACGGTCAGCATCTGCACTTGTTTCAAATGTTACAAACCCAAAGCCCTGCAGTGGCCAGGAGGTGGTGTTGAAAATCAAGAAACACAGGAAGGAAGTCCAGAAATGAAATGATGAAACAAACAGGAAAAAGAAGAGAGGAGAAAAAGACACAAAGGACAGATGAGAGAGCTGCAGTTCAGGCCAAGGTCTATATCTAAAAGCAGTAGCCAGAGAGATGTCAGGCTGGTTCGACAAACATGGGAAACAGAGCTGGAGTTACAGAAAGGAAAGCTGGAAACTCAGGACATCAAGAACACAGACAAGAACTTTGAATAAATTACCACCTCGTCGTGTGTGTGCATGTGTGTGTCTGTGAGTGTGCGGTTCTGTTTTGTGTTCCCTCTTGCACCTAGGCTCTGCTGCACATGCATTTACAGGAGCAACTGGACCTAATTGAATTAGCAGATGCCACCACTTAGTGAAGTTTGGGATGTGCATACAACTGCATGTGTGTAAGTGTGTGCGCATGTGTATTTGCAATAGGCTGCAGTTGCTCTGCTGGTGTGCAGAGGCCCTGTGGGACAGCAGATAAGTGCCATACAATTACAATCTCCACAGCATAAGTCAGCCGTGACTCTGGCAGCCCCAGGACGAGACTCATTCGTTCTGGAGACCTTGTCTGTGTCTCAGACTGGGCCTGGAGATGCAGCTCACTCAGACAACCTATATGTGGTAAAACATGAGGTATAATAGTTCTGCAGCAAATCCTTCAACATCATTGACAAAATGTCTTTTTTTTTTTTTCATTTTCCCATTAGTCTTTAAATATAGCTGTTTCAAAAAGTATTTGGACCCATTCACCTTTTGCACATTTTCTGAAGTTGTTAATTTGATCCTGAATGAATCAAATTTAAATTCCTGAAATTCAAGGATCTCTGTGTCAACCTCTGATAAAACTGAGGCTCATACCTCACAGAACATCTGCAGAGAGACCTGAAAAATGGCAGTTAACAGACAGTTTCCATCCAATCTGAAGGAAGTTGTCAGAATCTTCTAGGAAGAATGGAAGAAACGGCCCAAATCCAGGTGTGACAAGGATGTGGAAATGTACCCAAGACAACTCAAAGCTGTAATGACTGCCAAAGAGGTGTGTTTTTACCAGAGGCAGTACATAAGACGGTCATAGCCTCCAACTGAAAAGTGCTCTACGACACTGTCCTCCATATCACCAAATATAGGTCTACTGCTGCCTGTAAGAAGAAGCTTGGTATCCTCAGTCTGGACATCACCTTACTGCTGGCTGCTACCAACATCAAATTGAAAGAAGAAGAAGAAAATTCTCATTACAGAAGCAAGAGGCTGGAGAAGGAAAATCTTGGACAGGCTTTTAGTTGTTGGTGAAAGCTTTGCATTTTATTGCTGTAAGACTAGCATGAAAGCGGCCTTCTTCTTGTTTGAGTAGAAAGCTGCAGATAGATGTCTTGATGGTAAGATTGGCATCTGCTTTGCAAACTGTAACCACCAGCAATCTAGAGCTTCCTGACTGGTTCATGATCTGGGATCTGTCAAAGCCTTAACATATTAGTTGTTTTCTTCTTGGTGTTCCTATACAATGTTTACAGTATGATGGGATACACTGTCTTGCTGGAGGAGGCCACTGCCATTGGGGAGTGCTGTTTCCATCACAAGGCGTGCTTGAGTCTGTCTGGAGCTATTATTAGGTGGGTGGTAGGTGTCATAGTAACGCTCACATGAATGCCAGGAATCACGGTTTCAGTGCCGAACATTACATTGTAAGAAAATGATCAATTCTACAGAATTCACCTGTCATTGATTTTGATGTTGTAGCTGATTGGTGAAGACACCGGCAGTATTTGACACACAATCCTGTAATTATCACTTGTGCCCACAGGATCCACTGGTGTCACTGCTCATCAAAAGTTACCCAATTTTGCATAATGAGGGGTACTGAGAGCTGCACAGTGGCTCGGTGGTTAGCACCATTGCCTCACAGCAAGAAGATCTCTGGTTCATGCTCGGCCTGGGCCTGGCATCTTTCTGTGTGGAGTTTGCATGTTCTTCCTGTGCAGCATGGGTTCGCAACATGATTTCCGGTTTTCTTCCTTAGTCCAAAAACATGTTAACCGGTGAATCTGAACTGTCCGTAGATCTGAATGTGAGTGTGGTTGTTTATCTCTAAGTGTAGTTCTAGACTGGTGACCTGTCCCGGGTGCTCCCTGCCTTCGCCCTAAGTCAGCTGGGATAGACTCCAGCCCCCTAGTAAGGATTAAGCGGTGTATTGAGACTGGATGGATGGATGTGTACTGCATGAGTACAAACAATGACAGAATGTAAACAGTTACACTTGGAAAGAGACATCCAGCATGTTTCTGTACAACAAAGACATCAAATCATGTTTTCAGATCTTTTTTCATGTACCACAGTTGTCATGTAACATTTATTATCGCTGTTTTTCAAGTTTTAGAGCTTGCCGCACCACCTCATGGACATTAGTGGTATCGATTTCTGAGAAATGACTCTTTCTTTGCGAGGACTGGTTTATGGGAGTTATGTGAGGCAGGTCAAAGTTCACGTACACCATCTTGCCAAACCGCAAACATTCCTCTCAAAGCACAGCGTTCTGTTTTCTTCCATATGTGCCATGTAAAGCCTCTGAAAAGTTTTGTTTGTAAGTTCCATTTTCCGTTCACATTATTTACATCTGCCATCTTACATACTATATCTTTGTATATTTCATAATTTGGTTACTTGTTGCTTGTTTATTTACATATTTTTGTGTATTTTTTCAGTTTCATACAACAAGTAAGAGAATGTATCAAAAGGAATTTGTTATCTCAAGACATTCTAGTAAAGGAGAGTCAAATCTTTATTCTGCCCCTAAGTCATCTCAACACCTCTGTGCATCTCATGTTTAGCTATCGGTCTATACCTGCATTGGAACATACAATTGAAACCAGAAGTTTACATACACTGTATAAGAAGACAAAGAAAACAAACAAACAAAAAAAAAATTCTTTTTTTTTCTCACTGTCTGAAATTAAATCAGAGTAAACTTTTCCTGTTTTAGGTCAGTTAGGATTACCAAAATTATTTCTACTTGCTAAATCGCAGAATAATGAGAGAGAGCATTCTTTTAGAGAGTTTTTTTTATTACTTTCTTAAAAGTCTAGTTTACATACACTAAGGTTACTAAGCCTTCAAACTGTTTAGGAAAGTCCAGATGATGATGCCATGGCTTTGGAAGCTTTTGATAGGTTAACTGACAACATTTGAGTTAACTGGAGGCACACCTGTGGATGTATTTTAAGGCACACCTCAAACACACTGCTTCCTTTTGTGATAACACGGGAAAATATAAAGAAATCAGTCAAGATATCAGGAAGAGAATTGTGGACTTCCACAAGTCTGGTTCATCCTTGGGTACAATTTCGAGATGCCTGAAGGTTCTACGTTCATCTGTTCAAACAATTATACACAAGTACAAACACCATGGAAATGTCCAGCTATCATAGCGCTCAGGAAGGAGACAGGTTCTGTGTCCCAGAGATGAAGTGTTTTGGTGAGAAATGTGTGTATCAACCCCAGAACAAAAGTAAAAGACCTTTTGAAGATGATGCTGAAGCTGGTAAGAGAGTGTCATTATCCACAGTGAAACCAGTCCTGTACCGACATGGGCTGAAAGGCTACTCAGAGAGGAAGAAGACATTACTCCAAAAGCAACAGAAAAAAGGCAGATTACAGTTTGCAAATGCGCACAGGGACAAAGACCTTCATTTTTGGAGACATGTCCTGTGGTCTGATGAAACTAAGATTGAACGGTTTGACCATAATGATCATCGTTACATTTGGAAAAAAAAGGGGGAAGCTTGCAAGCCTGAGAACACCATCCCAACTGTGAAGTACTGGACGGGCAGCATCATGTTGTGGGGGTGTTTTGCTGCATGAGGGACTGGTGCACTTCACAAAATAGATGGCATCATGAAGAAAGAACACTATGTGGAAATATTGAAGCAACATCTCAAGACATCAGCCAAGAAGTTAAAGCTTGAACGCAAATGGGTCTTCAAATGGACAATGACCCTAAGCATTAGGGACAACCAAGTCAATGTTTTGGAGGGGCCATCACAAAGCCCTGATCTCAATCCTGTGGAAAATTTGTGGGTAGAGCTGAAAAGGCATGTGCAAACATGGCGACCAACAAACCTCAGTTCCACCAGATCTATAAGGAGGAATGGGCCAGAATTTCAGCAAACTATTGTGACACGAAACCCAAAACGTTTGACCCAAGTCATACAGCTTAAAGGCAATGCTACCAAATAGTAAGGAAATGTATGTAAACTTCTGACTTTGAAGAAAGCAATAGAAAATTATCTAAAAAATTCTCTCTCTCATTATTCTGGCATTTAGCAAATAGAAATCATTTTTGGTAATCTTGACCTAAAACAGGAAAAGTTTAATCACATTTAATCTCATATATAGAGAAAAAAAGGGTTATGCGTTTTTTTATAGTGTATGTAAACTTCTGATTTCAACTGTATGTAGACGGCAAAATAACAGTAGCTTTTCATGTTTCTCTTGTTTTAACACAGTACATGGTGTTCAGAGACAACAAAATGTTTTCAGTTATGACTTCAGTATGGCCACCAGCCAGTGTGGCCCATTCGAGTGGCAGCTGCTAAGGCAAGGCGTTAAGGCCAAAGTTTAAGCGTGGCACTTTGAATAGAAAGATGATGGTTCCAAAGGACACATAGACCTTTGCTTTCACAGCAGTAATGAGTGGTGGTAACCACAGATAAGCACTGTGCTCTGACTGCTCTAATCCACATCACCTGCAGTTCTGATCAAACTTGTGTATTAAGTAACAAGACTAAAAAATACTGATAACAATAAAATACAACAGAACTTTAATGTCATTCTGTAAATTTTTTCTACCTCAATACCTTATTTTTTTTTTTTAAATTCCTGTTTAATTGTATGGTATACATCCATTTTTTTATGACAGGGAAATACAAAACACATGGAAATGAAATTGATTTAATAGACCACCTAAAGGGACAAAATTTGACTGTGTATGACAGACTTTCAAGTTTTGAAAGAGTGGACTTAATGTTCCTCCTTAGATATCATGTTTTACCGTCAGGAATTGCTTGATATGTGCAGAGGTGGATGGATCTCACTGAGGTACTCCTCCTTTGCCTTCCATTTTCAGTCATGTGACGGTTTAGTTTTTAACATTTCCGCCATTATACACCAACATGTAACTAGAGGCCACAGACCGAGGAAGGGAGTCCAGAGATGTCTCTTGCAAAATTCAATTAAGTTTTCTCTCTTTTTCAAGTTTCAACCCCAGATCTAATTCAGCCAGGTTCCTCATTTTGATTTAAATTGCAAATCTGAACCCCAGGTTGTGACGCCCCCACCCGTGGAGGCAGAGAGTGAAGTGCTTTTGATAGGCCTGCCAGACATGCCTTCTGGACTCACAGTCAGTCCTTTTAGCTCGTATCTCGGGCCAGTCCTTGCTCTGTATTTGTACAACCAGATAATATGTGAACGCTACCTCGGCACTGTGATCTCATATGCACATACAGGATTCACTGCCTCTGCTGGGCATACGTAACACATAGGCGAGAGAAGGAGCAAATAAAAATACATCTGAAAAACTGAAATGAGAATGAAATTAATCATTATGACATTTTGTATCTACATATAATTACATGCAGCGCTCCTCACCCTGATAGTCTACTTTGCTTTATTTATCATGTGTAAATATTTCATGTTTAAGAGAAAGGGACATGACTAGACAAGCAGCTGAATGTAAACCAGACATGTAAAAAAACAAACTGGAGTGCATACAGAAGGGAACAGTAGGTTAGTATCCCCAAAAAATAAAGCTGTTATCCACGTAACCACACATCCTTGTCTGTGTTACCTTTAATGATCACGTTAAATCAAAAGTTGGATAGCCTGTGAACCTTACTAAAATTCTCTTTTTTGTACCTTTTGCAATCAAATAACTGTTAACTATTAAATACAATCACTTGTGTCTGGCATGAATATAATGGAAGTCATATTTTTTGCTAGAGGTTCTCTAAATGTGTGCATAAACACTCTTGTTCCTCATTTAGTATTCATGACACTCCAACAGTTTCAGTAGCTTCAGTGATCACCGGGCCTTACACAGAGGTATCAGAATAATTATGTCTTCTACTCCTTCATCTCATTTGCTTCCTTTCAATTGGCCACTGTCCGTATCACCGAGAAGGAGTAATTAGGTAATATGGTATCATTGAGTGTAGGGAAGTATAAAGCTTTTTTTGTAGTGCTTTTGCCCCATATTGCAGAAGATCACCTGTCAATCACTCAGCTCGCATAGTGCCATAATCTATAATCTGTTCATGGAACTTCAGCTCAGAGGGCACGCTGTAAATTAGACCTTAAAATTAGGCTGCAACAAGTATTTGTCAACTCATTACAAAATCTGCAAACTGTTCATGAAGAAGAGCTTGCTTTTTTTTTTTTTTTTTTTCAACAAGTATTTGTCAACTCATTACAAAATCTGCAAACTGTTCATGAAGAAGAGCTTGCTTTTTTTTTTTTTTTTTTTTAAAAACTAGTTCTGAATTGAATTGAGTTACACCGTTAACTCTTAAGGGATGTCCTTGTAAAGACTCAAGTAATGTGTAAATATGTTTACTAAGCAATATCAGTAGTGCCATCAAAAAGAAATGACATATTCATTTAACACATTACTCAATATGAAGCAATAAAATATATTTTCAAATGAATAGCACTCAGGTTAGATTGAGAGGGGCACGTCTAAATATGCAACCAAAGCCACCTCATGTGGCTGGTAAAGGATCATTTTTGTGGTTCCATTTATTTTTTGTTCTTTCATTCCTACTTACTGAGGTTTTATTAGGTTTATAATGACACAGTCTATTATAATATTTATTGAACAATATTTCAAACATGTCAGTTCAGATATTTAAATGTTTTTGTTGCTTGTTGTGTTTGTCAGTTGTCTTTTAAAATGTAACTACATGAGACTACTTACACAGGTATTATTCTATTATTCACAGCAATTATGTCTAACTCCCCAAACAGAGAATCACTCAGGAGACACCTTTCGCTCAATGAGTTAACTCTGTTTAAATAAAGGTTTCAATCAGTCAGTTAATCTCTCAGCCAATAGATGAGCAAATGACCTGTGTCAGTTACACAGTTATTACATAAATATGTAGTAACAACTAACATGTAACTAAGAACTAGTGGGCGTTGTGCAAGCTTGTTTAGTACGCATGTATGTGCACTTAGCTTAGCCTAACAATTTTATTATGACTAGCTATGTTATAACTAGCAATGTAAAAGCTTCATGAAATGGCTACAGGGTGAATCACTGTTGTGATATAGCATCCAGTGATATCGATGAACAAAGTAGATGTTTATTTATACACAATGATGCAGGTAATATTTTAATTTAACTCATCCCACTGCATGGAATAGAGCAGAGTTTATATCTACTTCTTGGCACTGCGAGCTGGAAAGCTAACCGGAATAGACCGTGTGTTTGCAGCATGAATCCTAATGTTAGCGTTACGATAAGTGGCAGGGATTTATTGTATGTCACAATGTATGGCAGGCTGGTATGGTGTAAAAGCTGCTCAGAGGCAAGTGTCACTGATAGGATAGTAATTACTATTAGACAGTGGAAACGAAAGCTGTGAAGACAGTGAGAGGAGTGAAGGACTGCAAGAAAAAAAGGAAGGCAGGGGACAAATACAGTCAGCTGGAAAATCGTATGTGTGTGAGAGATGTGTTCATGAATGTATGGTTACAGTACACTTACCTTGGAGCCTCGCTCATTAAAAATAATCTCCACGTCTAAAATCTTGCCAAATTGCTGTGGAAGACAGGGGAGATGGTGGGCAGGGGATAAAGAGAAAAGCAGAAACAGGGAAGAAATAATTAGAATATGCCGACCTGCACTGGGCTCTCAGCCCAAAAATAAAATAATATTAATAAAATAAACATATACTCCCAACTTAAAAAACACTACACCACTCCATACTCCAACAGCCTCCCCCTCATTACTAAAAAGGTTAAGCAGTCAATGCTTCGAATTAACTTACTCCTCCACACCCTACAATGAGATTAATAAAATATCCATTTACTCTTAATGCTTTTTAATGCTGTGTTTGCTCTTTCGTGGTAATGAAGAGGTGTGTGTGTGTGTGTGCATGTGTGTGTTGGGGACAAGGGCTATGCAGTGTTAATGAACATTACAGTGGTGGATGTGGACGTTAAAGCAGCAATGCCTCAGCACGCACTACTGAGCCTAATGATGCCCATCATCTTGCTTTTTCTCTCCCCACTCAGAAGAACAGAAAAAAAAGAGCCGAGTATTTTTAGAGAAGGAGAAGGCCCCTCAGTGAAAACAGGAAATGTCTTCTATTTGTGGGAGGGTGGGGGTAGTGGGTGAGGATAGGGGTGGTGATCAGCTCGTGAGAGTGAAGGGACAACCCATCAGGGCTAACAGTAAACCATACATTTGTCTATGTGCTCAGGGCACAGGCCATCATAGTAATTACCTGCCAGAGCTCACTAGTGTAACCATGCAGTTGTCGTCTATAGGTCCTTATATGATCTAACTCTTAATGGTTTTGATTAGCTCCATGCTTCATTTTAATTGGTTAATTATTGTGGATTAAGTGCTCGTGGTCATGCAGTCTAGCAAATTGATGGTGGTGAGTCTGTGGTTAGGTATAAATAGGATAATACCTGGCCTTATGGCTTTTAAACATTGTAAACACTTCAGCAGCTGCTGCTGCAGGGACCACTTCATATTTAGCCTTCATGGTATTCAATGTACAATAGAGATATGGGAATACAAGCAAAGGATTAGCCCTAAACGGTATATTAGGCAGATTTTCAGGCCTCCTGTCACATGTGGCCAGTCATCATGGCCACTACTGACACCATAGAGACTACTCCTTAGGAAATTTACAGCATGTTTGTTTTTAGATCTTTCTTTATCTTTTTCTTTTTCTTTACAACTGATGCGTGACACTTGATTAGTCTGTTAATT
>NW_007579019.1:143513-144977 GCF_000690725.1 Stegastes partitus
ATTCACAGGCTTTTAGAAACATTCATGGGAGCCCTGTATGTTTTCTGTGTTTGATATATAGCTTGATGTCACCGTTGAGTGGTAGACCAACATGTACACTATATTAGTATAAATAGAACTGCACGCATGTCTGCTTTCAAAGTTAAATTAGTTACACATAAACCATGAACTGGCCTTCAGCTCAAGCTTTTCATTTCTGGAGGTAAGGCGATACAGCTGGTCTCTCAACATAAAGAAGTGACTGAAATGTGTCTTCCAGAGACTTTACTAGGACCAGCCCCTTTTAGACATGAGACATGAAACTGCCTTCATCAATCTGTTAAAGAGACGGCATCTATCATTGGTCACTTTTCCATTAATGTTCCTCACCACTGCATTTGAATATACCCACCACAGTGGCGGAGAGCGCTGCAGTAAGCACAGGATATTTGACATTCATGCGAGACTGGTCAACACACCAAGTAATTCATAAAACATCATAATGTAATAACGGACTAAGTTAGCGAATAGCAGCTTATCAAAGTGTTCAAATAACTAACAACCCTGATATTTGTGATTATTTTAACAAAACTAAGAGTTTAGGAATCTGATGGACGCTTTTTCCATGACCGGATAACTTACAGGTAAACCGAATTAAATAAGCTACAATTGTTCAGCAGCTCTCTCTCTTTGAAAACACTTCTGGATCCTACTTTTGTCTGATGATGCAAGTTTGTATAAACTACAAAGAAATAGTCCTAACCAGCTGGAAACTAAACTAAACTCTTATTCTGTCCTGATATGAAGACATGTAGGTCTACACAATGTGACCTGTAGTTGGATCCTGACCTGGACTGATCCACTCTTCATGCTCTCTCAGAGACAATTTACTTAAGTTAAATGTGCGCAAATTCTCTCTTTGTCTTTGGAAATGGACATATGAATCTTGCTGCTGTCTGGTGCGACAGGTATTTTAAAAAAAACCTCAAAGCTAATAGTTCAAAACAACTGAAAGAAACATATTTCCACTCCTTTGTACATCTTGTGGGGAAAAAGCTCTCATTACATTCATTATATGTAAGTATCATTAATCTTTAAGCTCTCAGTGTCTGTTTTCATTGCAGGAAGGTTTTGTTATTGTTGACATTTTATTTTGTAGCCTAAAAGAATTGAAACTATAGCACAAAGCGTGGGAAGGATGTGCGTTGTGATTTTGGCACATAAACTGTGTATTAAGCAGCTCTGTCATGTTTTCGGACGAATATTGGTGCTGTAATGTGGAAAAATCCTTCCTTAATTCACTTCACAAAGTTCCGCTTCTTGTGCGTGTCCATCTGTCACACTTGTGCCATGTTGAAAGTGATACAGACATGTTACCAAGTCCTACCTAGTGGGATGTCTGGTGCCATTGTTAAGGAAATGAGACCAAGGTGCACATTTAGATATGATGCTGATTTGCCATCAGATTAATGGAATGTGGTGCAT
>NW_007579019.1:145372-159605 GCF_000690725.1 Stegastes partitus
GTGGGATGTCTGGTGCCATTGTTAAGGAAATGAGACCAAGGTGCACATTTAGATATGATGCTGATTTGCCATCAGATTAATGGAATGTGGTGCATATCTGAAAGGGGCTTTAGACATGGGGACTACAGTTTAAAGGGATAAAAGATATTTTGAACTACAGGTCAAAGAATTAAGGGACACTGAAACCTATTCTCTGTTTGTTGCTCTGGCTCTGGAGGTATTGTCTACTGGGGCGCAGTAAAATGCCTTACTGGCAAGCTGCGAGGAGAGTTGGCTTAAATTGTGCTGTGTAATCTTGTTACAATTGCACTGCTTGGCACACTAAGGTGTATTATATGTATGAGGGGTTGTTCGTGCCACAGTGTTAGTTGCAGTTAGTGTCAGTATCACTGCCTGTTACTGTTGAAGCAGTGACAGCGTTGGAGCATGGATACTCAATAATACACAACATGTACAGAGCTATTTGGGCACATACACACACACATACACACACACACACACACAGATTTCATTCGTCAAGATTATTTTTGCATTGTTAAGATCACATAGAAGACATTAATATTGCTTCACGACTATTTCAAACAACATTTATGAGCTTATCAAAAGTGAAACAATATAAAATATCTAATCATAAAGGGACATTTCTTCTTGTTTATTCTTTTCTTCCTCTTTTTCATCTTCTGTTTCCACTATAACACTTAGATTTTAGTTCTTAAGTAAGTCTAAGGAGCTGCTAAGATCATTTCATTACCCGAGCTTTTAGATTTTCTTTTTAGTTTTTGTTGTTTAAGCAGTAAGGATTTTTTTTTAGTTTTAGAGAAGAGAAAACAAACTATTTTCAGCTTCGTCATGAATAAAGATCCCTCTTAAAAACACAATCAATGGAAGCTCAGTTTGAGCTTGCGCTGTTGGAGCAGCTGGGATGAACTCATGGTTATGTGAACTAAAGCAGCACTAACCTTGCCATGTAGTATGGTAATGCTCAGCCTTGTGCTCCCCATAACTAGACCTTGAATCAAGTAGTTTATTTCAATAAATAAATAAACATGGTGAAGGCAGCAGAGCAAAGGCAAGGTCACAGCACCAGCTCCATCCCCGAAGATGAAGAAAGTCCACCAGCAAAATGCATGTCAGATCATACACATGATTTGCATTCATATTGCACATGAATGTTGTGTTTAATCATAATATATGAACACACTGGATCAAAGTCCAAGAAAAAACTGAAAAAGGGGAAACAAAACTCAACAAATATTAGTTATTGAAATTTAATAAAGCACATGATGCTTAATTTAGGATTGGCAATTGAAAATCAAAACTGAATAATAAAAGATTTTCAACAGCTTGCATCGTTTCCATTTATTTATTTTTTTTCTGGTTATGTGTGCATGTAGATGCAGACAGCAAAGATCAGTGCACACTTTCTCTGCCTGCCCCTTTCTTATTGGTCTCTCATTGTATTCATCTGTCTGGGTCTCCCATCTCCAGCGAAACCATCCACAACTTGCTGGACAAGCTATTTAGTCCAGCTGCCTCTGTTTTTCTTGTGTCTCCTCCTCCCTGTGACAGGCTGCATTTAGAGTTTGTGGTTGTGTTTGTGTGTACTTTATGACAACAGTACTCTACGAATATGTAAGTTAATGAAAAAATGTATATTATCAAACACTTTTACTGACTCGTAAATTACTTATTGTTCCAGATTTGACTTGTCCTGAGCAAGACATCTCTGGGCTCCAGTAGAGAGTCGTTTTTCCACATCAGATCCAAGAGGGAGAGAAAGACAGACCCACTGGTGACATTCGGCCTTGTGCTACCTACCAGTAGTGGAGAACTGCATAACACTGTCCCCTGCTAACCCTCCAAGTTTCCATCCCAGAGATACCCATGCAAAAGCTAACAAAAAAGGCAGTTTTCAAATTTGCTGTGCCACTAATTCTTCACCTGCACATGTCAAATGTAAGCCTATGTATTATCTGACAATCTACGTCCATCTTTTATACAGTCTATGCGTTCAACACACACACACACACACACACACACAAACACACACACACACACACACACACGCACACAATATCTTCAAGTGCAATCGATGAAAATAGTGATGGAAGTTATTGCTGGAAGGATAGCTTGTTTGTGTTATTGAAAACTATAAAGACAGAAATGTAGTTGATGCTGCACTTCTCAAAATTGTGCATTGCTGAACATGTACAAAAAGGTAATGGTTTAAAGCAGTGCAAGCAAACAAACAACTAAATAAGATGCAGTTGCATGCAAATAATCGATTTTTGATCTATTAGAGCAGAAGGTGCAAATAGAAGGAAGAGGCACTGTCTCTGTTAAAATAGTTGTTGATGACATTGTTTCTGATATGAAGAGGGAAGCATTGCTAATTTAATTAACATCTCAAAAGTTTTCGATTATTGCCTTCTTATTCGACACAATGTCAGATTACATTGAATTAAACTGCTTGGAGATGATTTCAGAATTAACTTTCTAAAAGACTTCAGTCTACCAAAGTTGAAAATAACAAAAGGTGTTCTACAAGGATCATTTCTGGGGCCTGCTCTCTATCTGGTTAATAGCAAACAGTTCAGTACTGTAATTTATGCAGATATTCTGTATTGTTATGCAGATTCTGTACAATGTGCTGTTAAAGATCTGTTACTTTTTTTTTTTTAGTTCTCTTTATGATGCATATGTCTAATTCTAATATGTAATTCAAGAAAAATAAACCTAAATATAGTTATTTGGCACTTATGTACACTTAAACATCATTAAGGTCTCATCACTACACTGCGGCAAAAACCTTTGCACAGAAACTGATTTTGCTTCCCTTTGAATTGTTTAAAAAAAAAAACAAAAAAAAAAAACATTGTTGAGGCAGTATTCGTCCTACAATGTGGTGATATAAAGTTGTTTTTTTGTCTGTGGTAAAAAGTATGATAAACTCTTCTTCTCCTTTCATCTTTCAAACCTTGACTGAACATCCATCACCCTATAGAACATCAATGCTGAACTAAACTACAGGACTCTACCAAACTCGTTTGCCTTATGCTTGAAGTCCTGCAGGTTTATGCTGAACTTGGAAATCTGCTCCACTAGTTTTTGTTCAACAAAGCTAAACTACCTACAATACATTCACAAGACTAACAATCTCACGGAACTTGGACAATTCAAGATAATAAAATCAAACTAGGACACTAGGAAAGGGAATTATGTCCGAATGCTGTTCATGGACTTCAGTTCAGCGGTCAACACCATCATCCCCTCCAGACTGGTCACTCAGCCGCAGGACCTCAGACTCACCTCCTCCCTGTGCAGGTGGGTCTACAGCTTTTTGACCAGCAGACCCCCTCACGCACCCTGAACATCGGTGCCCCCCAGGGCTATGTGCTGAGCCCACTGCTGTACTCACTGTACACCAATGACTGCCTGTCCACATCAGACTCTAACACCATCATAAAGTTTGCTGACGACACAGCAGTGGTGGGTCTGATCTCCAACAACAACGAGGAGGACTATTTGATGGAGATCACCCACCTGGAGGACTGGTGCAGAGACAACAGCCTCCTTCTGAACATCAGCAAGACCAAAGAGCTGATTGTGGACTACAGCAAGAAGCAGCAGAGGGTATACCAATCACTCAGGATCAGCAGGACAGTGGAGGAGCGAGTGGAGAGCTTGTGAAGCTTGTGAAGAAGGCTCGACAGCGTCTCTACCTCCTCAAACACCTGAGGGACTTTAAGCTCCCTCTCAAGGTGCTCAGGAACTTCTACATCTGCACCATTGAGAGTGTTTTGGCTGGGATTATCACCACCTGGATGGGCAGCAGCACCCAGCAGGACTTCTTGGCCCTGATGAGGGTGGTCCGCTTGGCTGAGCGTACCATCAGAACCACCCTCCCCAACCTGCAGGACATTTACCACAAACGATGCAGGTTCAAGGCCAGGCCTGATTGTGAGTGTGCCCACCCACCCCAGCCACAGACTGTTCTCTCTGCTGCCGACAGGGCCGACACAAATTTATCGTGGTCTCATTTGACCAAAGAATGTGCTCCAAATATCGATCAAGCTTCATTCATGCTATTTAGGTTTAATCTTGCAGTTTTGTGCTGCAAGGTTTTTTCTCTTGGAACCATTCATAGAGGCTGATGTTATACACTGTCCTTCTGACTGCCAGAGACTGATTTCCTCTTTCCAACCCTGTGCAAAGTATGAAGCACTTGCCTAGCTGTTTTCAGAGCTAGGTTCTCCAACTACTGCACTGTCCATGGCATCTTTTTAGGAGGACGGCCACGGCACTCTAAGTAGTGGCAGTATGACTTGTAGCAATGTATTGTTGAGATACAATACAATTTTGAATCATTTGATATTTAGATGATATTGCACAGGAGTGTACACTTTAGCAACGCAGCATGGAAGCAATCAGCTTGTGGCACTGCTAAGGTGCTTTTGAAGCCCAGGTTGCTTTGATAGCAGCCTTCAGCACTTCTGTATTTTTGGGTGTGTTTCTTATCTTCCTCTTGACAATACCACATATGGGGTTCAATGGGATTCAGAGCAGGTGTGTTGGTTAGCCAATCAAGCACAGTAATATCATAGTCAGCAAACCATTTGGTGGGAGTTTGGGATGTATGGGCAGGTGCTAAGTCCTGCTGGAAAAGGAAATTGACATAAATCAACATAAAATTTGTAAGCATGAAGTGCGGTAAAATCTCCTGGCGGACGACTGCATTGACTTATGACTAAAACACAGTGGACCATAGTGGGCCACAGTGGCAGGTTAACAACCGGGATCCTTTTCAGTCACTTTGCTAACAAGAACAAGGGCTTCCCCCCTCTGCTGATCATTACAGTGTTGATCTTCATCAGGAAAATAACTTGTAAGCACAGCCGTATCAAGTAAGCTAGGTGGACAACAAGATGCAAGCAAACATTTCACAAGTTTTGTATTAAAACTGTTACTAAGCACACCATGTGCAAACTACATCTGCTTATAAATGTACTTATTTACTCAAAAAGAAAAAAAAAAGGTCTCTGGAAAACAGCAATCATAAGAGCATTTTATTTAAGCACATCACTAAGTTAAGCTCTTGAGCTTGGGGAATGTGTTACACTGTTTTACTTTGATGGTTGTTTGTCTAGTTGTTGCTTCTCCTGTGGAAATAGCACCAACAATATAATATTTCAAAGGTGATGAGTCAATGCACCAACGCTAAGCAGAGCTGTATCTCTTATTACTGTCCCTCTCTATTCTAAACACTTTAATTGTCTTAATCAACACAAGCACACTGGTGCCACTGTGGGACACAACAATGGCAAAGCTCAGGTTCTCTAACTACCCACTCAGTGCAAATGGCTCCATTGCTACACTGATATGTTGATGAAAATTAGCAGATTTGTAGATTATAATTACACCTTGCTTCCTCAGAGGAAGAGCTGGTTAGAGAGGAGCCTTATGGAGTAATTGGGGAGGCAAATGAGAGTGTAGCCATGAACAGGAGACATTAAAAAGAATTCCCTTGCTGGGAACACTGGGCTGCCTGGAATGCTGAAAGCCTTCAGAACAGGTGATTAGGCAGGTGTCATTAAAACTCCATTAGCACAAAACCCAACCCCTGGTGCTCACTGCAAACACACACTCAGACAAATGCAGCTGAGGTAGACCATAAGACTGTGTGCGTGTGTGTGTGTGTGTGTGTGTGTGTCTGTGTGTGTGTGTGTGTGGGAGACACACTGAGTGCATGTGCATGTGAACTGAGTATCTAATGACTCATTTAGGACCCCTACCTTTGGGAATGTGACAGTAAGGACCCTCTTGCGGCTGGCTCACTAAGTGCCTGCTTATTAATTAAACACAGCCGAGGCTCAGGGGACGGCAGTGGTCCTGCATCAGCTTGTCAAGTTTCACTCTGTATGGGGCTAAATGAACAGGGTCCTTCTTTGAGTGCAGCCCAGCAGGATCCACTGGCAGACATTTTGGTTCAATGCATCAGAAATAATTACAAGAAATTCACAAACGACTGAGAAAACCCCACAGATGCTGACATGTGGTCAGATTGGGATTGCTTCCCTACTGTTTGAGTGATGAAGAAATCCAAATAACCCTGGGTGTGTAGGTAAATGAGCAGTGTACGGAGGAAGTTTTCAGTCCCAGGGAATTATTTGAGGTGCACTCCTAGATTACAGATTTCAAACACATCTTGAAAATGAGAGAATTGAATCAGTAAAGTGGTGCTGTGAATGTCAATTATCATTCTACCATTAAAATGCTCTTCCGAGCCTAGTAATTTCCCTCCAAATGTGTTTTTCTAATTATGAATTAAACTCAAATAAGCTAGGGTAATGAACCCAGTTTTATCCTTTTCCGAGGCCGTACTTTTTCCACCTTGCTGCAGCCGTACACAACAATCAGACTTTATTCCTGTGTCCTGAGCTGAGCTTCTAAATGTGTTTGAGGGAGTATAACCGTTTATTATAGTGTAATTCACACAGGCAGACCTCCTGCTTGTGGTTGTATCACCTCTGATTGAACTTCTTTATTATCCTTTGTTTACTGCACTTGTATTACTTTCCTATAACAAATTTTGCTGAAATGACTCAGAATTCCATTTGCTGTAATGCCCCAGCTATTGCCTTTCTTTGCATTGTGGTGGTAGACTAGCACAACCATAATTGAGCCTGTTGCTCACAAGCCCCATTTTAAGTGAATGGAGGCGAGCCACTGGAGCCTATTGAGGCAGAGGCTGAGCCCAAACGGAATCTGGACTGCAATGCCACTGCCCAGCCCACAACCATTTATCCTTGACGCTGACCCATTAACCGTGAGAAAAGAGAAGAAGCTGTGTGTGAGTCTGCTGCAGGTTCCTGCGTGTGTGTGTGTGTGTGTGTGTGTGAGCCCTGACAGCCTTTTACATCCTCAGAGCAGAAAGCCACCAAACACAATGGATCAAAACTGCTCAACTGCAATTCTGAAGTGACAATAACAGCACTTTGGGAACTTTTCTAGCAACACTTTAACACTGATAGTTTGTATTTTAATGAAAAGACAGAACTGATGTCTTCTTTTTTTAAAACATTTTTTTGTCAATCAAAAGGAAGGAAAATGTGCTGAAAACGTCTCACCTGCCAACTGTGTAGTGTACTATGAGGCAGAACATCAGTTTGTTGCCAGGCACATTCCAAAGCAACATAGAGAATCCAGAGGCCCTTCGTCATCACGTAATATTTAAATTTAGTAAATTATAGTAAACTTGGGGCTGCACAGTGGCTCGGGGGTTAGCACTGTCTAGCTAGAAGATCCCTGGTTTGCATCCCGATTAGGACGCCTGGAATCTTTCAGTGTGGAGTTTGCATGTTCTCCTTGTGCAGCGTGGATTCTCTCTGGGTTCTCTGACTTCCTCCTAAATTGTCCACAGGTGTGAATGTGCTTGGTTGTCTCCCTGTGTAGCCCTGTGGTAGACTGGCTGTTTGTCAGCTGTTTGACATCCATGATTGGCTAGATGCTGATTTGAATTTGGCTCCAAAACTTCCTGTATAAAAGAAAGTCACTGGAATGCAATGTAGGCTTTTTATGCAGGCTTTCTCTATTGTTTTACTCAGACCTTTTGTACTATTTTATTGGGCTTTTCACTACATATTTTGGGCTCTTTCAATTATGTAACTTTGGCTTTCTTTTTAAGGGTTCTTTGTTCCATCATGATGATGTTTAATGTAATTTTACAATGCAACAGCACCAACATTTTCTTTATAACTATGACTTTTGACTATGAATTTTTTACACTTTTCCAACACAAATATACAAAGGTGCCATTCTGTCTCTGCGCTCCTGAACCAACTCATCTATCAGATTTGCACACTGACACATGCTGCTGTGGCCTCCCTCTCCCTCCTACAAAGGCTATGCAAGTAATGTTTTTTTCTTCTTCTGCTAAACGGGTGAATTTAGAATTTAGAATTGGCTTCTCAAAAGTATTTCTAAATTGATCACAGCTTGACGAACTGCTCCCAGTGATGATCACTGTTAATTAGTTTGTTTACCTGTATTCATTACTTCACTGTCTGTTGTTTGTCACGTCATTGTTGTCTAATTGTTTGAAGTTAATATCATTTTCTGTGTAACTATCTTTGGTTCTACGGTGTATTTCTTTGTTTGGGAACTAGACGTCAATGAAATCAGAGTTCACAACTTCTGATTATAAGACTGATCAATACAAGCAGATCTCATAAATTACTAATATTCAGTCTGAGATATTAGTATTTAATTTATGAATGTTATATTCGGTGGTGCCCCTGATTGTAAATGACTGCAATATTTCATTCATAAAGTGTAGTTATGCTACATTTCTACAAATGTGGTGCAGCAGTGTGAGGTTACATTTGCTACAACTGGATCCCATAAAATTGTTTGAAAGTATACTATGACTGCATTAGTTTGTCATTTTGTATTTTCTGCAACAGCTGATAGATACTCTATTCTTGTAATTCAAGTGTATTGCCACCCTGGATTTATTTACATTTTTTTCCACCTTTTGAATTTGTAAGTGAAGTAGTGCACACTGAGTTCATGGAGTTTTAGGAAAACAGTGACACCAGTAAAATGAAGTCCACTGGAAAAAATCCTTTTCGAAACTGATCTCACATGACTTGAATTTGATCAGAAACTTGACGATGGCTAATTCATTGTTTTGTGATTTATTAAACTGATTGCATTATCTGTGGCAACTAAATAATATTTTAATAAAACCTCTCTTTATAGACTAAACCATGTCGAAATCTCTTTCTCTGTTTAATATTATGCAGATCATACTTTCAAGTTCATATATTTACATTAATATTTCAAAACATATCAATATGTTGTTTTTAGGTAAAACTCACTCTGCACCTTATGCAGACATGAGCCTGTCATGTAAAATTTACACACTTTTTGTATTTGAAAAGGTCCTGAATAAGTCAAAGGTGATAATTTGAAGGACCGAGGTATTAAAATAAGGCCAACTTTTAATAAACAAGACAGTTTCATTTTGTTTGTTTCCTGTTTATATGCGTTATTAAAAAACCCTGCAAATATCACATTTACCTTGAATTAAGCTTACTTGAAGAAGAAATGTGTTAATGTTTTGATGGAAAAAAGTTTCCTGGCTCACATTGTTCTGAGGCTCAATGCTTTAAGTCTTTCTGTCTTGCTCTTAACAAGACTGGATAACCTCGGAGCATCACTGATTGTATTGAGAGCTACCAGATTGTCTGTCTCTTCCAATCCCCATCTTCTGCTTCACCATCCTCCTGCTTCTTTCTTTCTCACAATCCCACCTGATGATGTCACTGGTTAATTGCGGTGCAGTGCTCAGTGCCTTGGAGATCTCACTAAGTGACTGGAGACAGTTGGGAGAAAGTTTCGAGTCCCACTCCTTTTCAAGAATATCAAGAATACACACACTTAAGTTACACAAATACAAATACACACACACACACACACACACACACACACACACACACACACACAAAATTCCCCCATAACTGCAGCTGTCACCCTATGTAAACCTAATGAGGATAAACTCCCTTTTAACCTTGCTAAGAAATCCCATTAATTGTGTCTCCACTGACGAGCCCTTCCATCCCCTCTTCTTCTTCCCACATCAAAAGCTCTGAGACTGGTGAAGGCGAGTGTGCCTGCTCCCCTCCTCCTGGAACAAAGTGTCTACAGGAGCAGACTTCCATTGGAGGGATGGGTAGGTGGGTGGTGGTGTCGGAGGAGGGTAAATCTCCAGCCTCCTGTTATATTAAATGTTAACGCTGGATGTTTCTGTGTAAACGTAGGTAGGTATATCTAGTCAATCTCTCTCTCTCTCTCTATCTCCTTCACACACAAACAGACACACAGGCACACACATACACACACACAGGCACATAAAACCTGAATTCCTATCTATTTGGTGTCTTTTTGGTGCAATTTGGGAAAGACTGCATGAAACAAGCTGTCCCCTTTCTCTCCTCCTCTTTATATGCGCTCTCTTTGGTAATCAAAAGTGCAGAGGTGCATTTGTGAGGCATGCACTCCTCGCTATTTCATGTTGTAGTCAAATGGCTTACTAAGAACACAGTGAACTGTTATGTTTACATGGGGTTCAAACAAAACAGATATCACTTCCATAGATAATGCTGCTAAACTTTTAACTTCATAGGAAGAATGAGAGCAGAAAAGCAAGTAACTACAATGAGTGTACAATCCTGTTGTAGTCTGCTGTTCAACTGACATAGCACAAATAATGCCTCGTGTACAGTGGGTAAAATCAGGAAACATTCCACAATCAGGTCTGCTAACAGGGACTTAAGTGTATTCATTATTTCTTTGTAAGCTGTAACAGAGTTTGGTGCACTGACTTGCCTTAATGTAACATGTATTTAAAGACACAGAGTTGTAACTCATGATGTAAAAGCTAAAACTGGTAAAATAAAATAATAATAATAATAATTAACTTGCTGCTTACACCAGTTGTGTAAACCAATAGTTCTAGTTCTTAATCTTAAAGTGAAGAGAGGTGGAGCATGGCTAACAACAAACATCTTCAGATGAAGGAGTATTATTAATTCTGTCCAATTTGGGTTAATGGGATTATCAATGTAAAAGCTTTCATGAAGTTCAAAGAGACAATTTCATTCTATTCAAACTCGACATTCTTTACTCAATGCAAAACCCACTGTATTAAATCATACTTATCTTTGACCCCATATTTATGATTTACTTTGACTTTACCTTTACATTTCTTGCAGAAATATTTGTAGTAGTAAAAATAGTGCTGGTAGTGCTTTTGTACTTGATGTTCTGAGGGGCGGTGCAGTGCCAGCACTTTCGCCTGATTTCAGGCCTTGGCCTTTCTGTGTCCAGTTTGTATGTGGAGTATGTTCTCCCTGTGCCTCTGCAGCTTTTCATCACTTTCTCCAGCTTCCTCCCTCCGTCCAAAGACATGCTTACATTAATTGCATACTAAAGTTGCCATGAGTGTGAGTGCACACAGTTGTCTGTCTCTCTGTCTCATGGCCCTGTGATGTACTCTGCTTTTGCCTTAAATCAGCTGGAATAGAGTCCAGCCTCCCTGCAACCCTAAGGAGGATAATGGATGGATAATGGATGTAGTTTTTTTTTTGACTGTATTTGCTACAAATCTTGAAAAGTATTAACATTAGCTGGGTTGTTGTACAATTCTGTAAGACGAATGACACTCCACCAGGATATTTGTTATTGCCCTGCAGTGCACAGTGACTCAGAAGATACAAGAGATGTGTTTGGTTGTATCAGTGGTTGTGTGTATAAGTGCGTGTGCATGCCGTGCAGGTGCCATCTTACCCCGAACATTTGCCGGAGGTCAGGGTCCCGGAAACGGAAAGGGATGTTAGAGACATGTAACCTCTTGGGCTGTTGCTTCTCCGATGAATCGCTGGGCTGCATGTGGAGCTGTTGGGAGCCCTCCGTCTGTGCAACCTCCTCTGCCTGCTGCAGGGAAATACACAGTATGCCACAGATTAGTTATTATCGTGCAACAAAAGGATTAGAAACCAATCCAGGTGAGAGGCAAGGTTATTCAGTTTCATGTCTCACATTAAAGGGGCTGTGGCGATATAAAAACAAACAGATCCTGTTAAATATGAGAACTAACAGGCAAAATGGAGAAATATTCAGAAATTGTAAAAGTGTGTGAAAGATGAGGAGAGATAGGAAACAAGGAGAGTGGTTCAGATTCTTTGTTTTATAGGTCTTTGGATTGAAAGTGAGCGCAAAGCACAGAAAAACAAAGTGAATGATAGTGTTTCGACTCAGCCCACTCAGAACACATAGATCACCTTTTGGTGTCAGATTAGAAAGTTCCACACCTCATGATTAATGTTCAGTGCAAACATTCAGCATCAATGCAGGAAGTAATTAGCCCTCCATGCAGGAGGCTGCAGTTTGTGTCCCATCACAGAAGCTTTTTACCTTAAGCTTAAGTAAGTGATTAATTTGCCAAATCTTAACCATATTGTAACCAACAGTTCAGGTGCTGGAATAATACAAAGTGTGTCAGAAAAGTTCCAGGACTGGTGTCACAAAAGATATATTTCAAACCAAAGCTACAAACTACAAGTTTTCCCCTTCAAATGATCAACCAGCACATCTACAAAGAGATCCTGTGGTGTTTGCTTCTTTCAGTGAGAAGAGGCGAGAGTTGTGGCAGGACAAGTCATGGCTGCTTCACCATGACAACACGCCTGCTCACAATGCCCTGAGCATCCAACAGTTCCTGGCTGAGAACAAAATCGCCGTGTTGGAGCAACCTCCCTCCTCACCGACCTGGCTCCGTGGGAATTATTCCTCTTCCCCAAGCTCAAGGGGGTCATCAAGGGGACCTGTTTTGAAGACATGGATGACATCATGTGGAGGATCCTGGAAGGATTCTTCCAGGATCCTCCACATGATGTGTGCATGGCAGCGTGGCAGAGAAGGCTGGAAAAGTGTGTTAGACTCCAGGGGGATTACCTCGAAGAGGAAAAATTGTAGTTTGTAGTTCGGATTTGAAATATATCTTTTGTGACACCAGTCCTGGAACTTTTCTGACACATCTTGTAAAGGTTTACCTTAGGGCATGGCTTATGAACAACACTATCCAAGTGTGTTGCTTACTCTCTAGCTATCATAGTAATTCTAAGTAAATTTTTCCAAGGAAAAAATTCCTTCATGCATTACAATGGCTTAGATGTAACTCTTCCTAGTGCCATATTTAGTATGCAAGGACTATGAGTAAGCAAATTGTCCATGCCTCTGTATCCTACACCACTCCCTTAAACACCTGTGCCAAACTGAACTTGTAAGGTCAGAATGCACAGAGAGCAAAGTGATGTCAAGCATCCATTAAAACATTAAACAAGCTGAGCTCAGATGTCATCATAGCATTTTAGATTTTAGTAAGTGTAAAGAATGTACAGAATTTCAAATTATATTGCACTCATTATCGAAAATGTAATCTTGTAGCATTAATGTGTTACTAACTAATGCATCACTGCCTAACACTACTAGTATGACAGCACATTTGGATTACCTGTCAAGTCTGCAGGTATTTGCTCTCATGACGATTGATGGTTTGGAATATGTACATGCAGTGTTTCCCTAATAAGAAAGAAACATACCTCTACCGTTTAGCTATATTTTTTTTTTCTATGTATCTCTGTAGCCCTCTTACAATACACTGACAAACATCCACTAGTCCAAAAAATTTTAACTCTGTATACCAATACCTCTGACTACAACTCATAAACAGATTTAAGGGTGGCTCTACAGCTTGTTTTCAACTTACTGCCAGGCTGGCGGTTTCATCACTGGACCCACCATGTGCTAAAGTGCCCCCTTAGTTGCCTGTGATGGCAGGTGAACACCACTGGTGTTACTGTGTGTGACTGTGTCAGCAATAAAAAACATTATAAAGTGCTTTGTGGAATCTAGCTAAAATTAAAATGTAAGCTAGATCACTTTACTGCTTCACTGCTCACACACTGAAAATACAAACTACTTAATGTTCATTCATGCATTTATTTTATTAATCACTTGTGTATACATTGATTGATAAGAAAGATCAAACAAGAGAACTGTGATGCACAGCCCAATCTGATCTTATGCTAACTTTGCATCAGTGTTTTGTGCTGCATCTGCTGATGTACATTTGTTCTTATTATAAGAACTTCTCTCTCTCTCTCTCTTTATCTCTGGCCTCAGCAGCAACAGCTGCCTAAGACCAAGTTTTATTTATTTATTCATTCATTCATTTATTTACTTATTTTATTTTATTTATTTATTTTTTGTACATTATTTTTTCCTTAAGTTCAGTGTGGTATTCTTTGTTTCAAGTAAATTTACTTTCTAAATTTGGTTTAGATTCGTGGAATCAACCCAGTTTGACAGTGCATTGTGTGCAGTGTGACCTCCCATTGTCTTGTAAGGTTTGGCTGTCCTGTAATTCCCTTCTCATTTTTGGGGGGTTGGAATTATTTCGGGGTCACATGTATTGAATTTCCCCAAGGGGATTAATAAAGTATCTATCTATCTATCTATCTATCTATCTATCTATCTATCTATCTATCTATCTATCTATCTATCTATCTATCTATCTATCTATCTATATATCTATCTATCTATCTATCTATCTATCTATCTATCTATCTATCTATCTATCTATCTATCTATCTATCTATCTATCTATCTA